>NW_026525219.1:0-113246 GCF_943734705.1 Anopheles coustani
AAATGGTGTTTAGAAGGTGCTTAAGGTGACTTTAAAGAGAATGAGACGATGCAAAATGAGGTTTAGAAGGTGCTTAAGGTGACTTTAAAGAGAATGAGACGATGCAAAATGGTGTTTAGAAGGTGCTTAAAGTGACTTTAAAGAGAATGAGACGATGAAAAATGGTGTTTAGAAGGTGCTTAAGGTGACTTTAAAGAGAATGAGACGATGCAAAATGGTGTTTAGAAGGTGCTTAAGGTGACTTTAAAGAGAATGAGACGATGCAAAATGGTGTTTAGAAGGTGCTTAAGGTGACTTTAAAGAGAATGAGACGATGCAAAATGAGGTTTAGAAGGTGCTTAAGGTGACTTTAAAGAGAATGAGACGATGCAAAATGGTGTTTAGAAGGTGCTTAAGGTGACTTTAAAGAGAATGAGACGATGCAAAATGAGGTTTAGAAGGTGCTTAAGGTGACTTTAAAGAGAATGAGACGATGCAAAATGGTGTTTAGAAGGTGCTTAAAGTGACTTTAAAGAGAATGAGACGATGCAAAATGAGGTTTAGAAGGTGCTTAAAGTGACTTTAAAGAGAATGAGACGATGCAAAATGAGGTTTAGAAGGTGCTTAAAGTGACTTTAAAGAGAATGAGACGATGCAAAATGGTGTTTAGAAGGTGCTTAAAGTGACTTTAAAGAGAATGAGACGATGAAAAATGGTGTTTAGAAGGTGCTTAAGGTGACTTTAAAGAGAATGAGACGATGCAAAATGGTGTTTAGAAGGTGCTTAAGGTGACTTTAAAGAGAATGAGACGATGCAAAATGGTGTTTAGAAGGTGCTTAAGGTGACTTTAAAGAGAATGAGACGATGCAAAATGAGGTTTAGAAGGTGCTTAAGGTGACTTTAAAGAGAATGAGACGATGCAAAATGGTGTTTAGAAGGTGCTTAAGGTGACTTTAAAGAGAATGAGACGATGCAAAATGAGGTTTAGAAGGTGCTTAAGGTGACTTTAAAGAGAATGAGACGATGCAAAATGAGGTTTAGAAGGTGCTTAAAGTGACTTTAAAGAGAATGAGACGATGCAAAATGAGGTTTAGAAGGTGCTTAAAGTGACTTTAAAGAGAATGAGACGATGCAAAATGAGGTTTAGAAGGTGCTTAAGGTGACTTTAAAGAGAATGAGACGATGCAAAATGAGGTTTAGAAGGTGCTTAAAGTGACTTTAAAGAGAATGAGACGATGCAAAATGAGGTTTAGAAGGTGCTTAAAGTGACTTTAAAGAGAATGAGACGATGCAAAATGAGGTTTAGAAGGTGCTTAAAGTGACTTTAAAGAGAATGAGACGATGCAAAATGAGGTTTAGAAGGTGCTTAAAGTGACTTTAAAGAGAATGAGACGATGCAAAATGAGGTTTAGAAGGTGCTTAAAGTGACTTTAAAGAGAATGAGACGATGCAAAATGAGGTTTAGAAGGTGCTTAAAGTGACTTTAAAGAGAATGAGACGATGCAAAATGGTGTTTAGAAGGTGCTTAAGGTGACTTTAAAGAGAATGAGACGATGCAAAATGGTGTTTAGAAGGTGCTTAAGGTGACTTTAAAGAGAATGAGACGATGCAAAATGAGGTTTAGAAGGTGCTTAAAGTGACTTTAAAGAGAATGAGACGATGCAAAATGGTGTTTAGAAGGTGCTTAAAGTGACTTTAAAGAGAATGAGACGATGCAAAATGAGGTTTAGAAGGTGCTTAAGGTGACTTTAAAGAGAATGAGACGATGCAAAATGAGGTTTAGAAGGTGCTTAAAGTGACTTTAAAGAGAATGAGACGATGCAAAATGAGGTTTAGAAGGTGCTTAAAGTGACTTTAAAGAGAATGAGACGATGCAAAATGGTGTTTAGAAGGTGCTTAAAGTGACTTTAAAGAGAATGAGACGATGCAAAATGGTGTTTAGAAGGTGCTTAAAGTGACTTTAAAGAGAATGAGACGATGCAAAATGGTGTTTAGAAGGTGCTTAAGGTGACTTTAAAGAGAATGAGACGATGCAAAATGGTGTTTAGAAGGTGCTTAAGGTGACTTTAAAGAGAATGAGACGATGCAAAATGGTGTTTAGAAGGTGCTTAAAGTGACTTTAAAGAAAATGAGACGATGCAAAATGAGGTTTAGAAGGTGCTTAAAGTGACTTTAAAGAGAATGAGACGATGCAAAATGGTGTTTAGAAGGTGCTTAAAGTGACTTTAAAGAGAATGAGACGATGCAAAATGGTGTTTAGAAGGTGCTTAAGGTGACTTTAAAGAGAATGAGACGATGCAAAATGAGGTTTAGAAGGTGCTTAAAGTGACTTTAAAGAGAATGAGACGATGCAAAATGGTGTTTAGAAGGTGCTTAAAGTGACTTTAAAGAGAATGAGACGATGCAAAATGAGGTTTAGAAGGTGCTTAAAGTGACTTTAAAGAGAATGAGACGATGCAAAATGAGGTTTAGAAGGTGCTTAAAGTGACTTTAAAGAGAATGAGACGATGCAAAATGAGGTTTAGAAGGTGCTTAAAGTGACTTTAAAGAGAATGAGACGATGCAAAATGGTGTTTAGAAGGTGCTTAAAGTGACTTTAAAGAGAATGAGACGATGCAAAATGAGGTTTAGAAGGTGCTTAAAGTGACTTTAAAGAGAATGAGACGATGCAAAATGAGGTTTAGAAGGTGCTTAAAGTGACTTTAAAGAGAATGAGACGATGCAAAATGAGGTTTAGAAGGTGCTTAAAGTGACTTTAAAGAGAATGAGACGATGCAAAATGGTGTTTAGAAGGTGCTTAAAGTGACTTTAAAGAGAATGAGACGATGCAAAATGAGGTTTAGAAGGTGCTTAAGGTGACTTTAAAGAGAATGAGACGATGCAAAATGGTGTTTAGAAGGTGCTTAAAGTGACTTTAAAGAGAATGAGACGATGCAAAATGAGGTTTAGAAGGTGCTTAAAGTGACTTTAAAGAGAATGAGACGATGCAAAATGAGGTTTAGAAGGTGCTTAAAGTGACTTTAAAGAGAATGAGACGATGCAAAATGGTGTTTAGAAGGTGCTTAAAGTGACTTTAAAGAGAATGAGACGATGCAAAATGGTGTTTAGAAGGTGCTTAAAGTGACTTTAAAGAGAATGAGACGATGCAAAATGGTGTTTAGAAGGTGCTTAAGGTGACTTTAAAGAGAATGAGACGATGCAAAATGGTGTTTAGAAGGTGCTTAAGGTGACTTTAAAGAGAATGAGACGATGCAAAATGGTGTTTAGAAGGTGCTTAAGGTGACTTTAAAGAGAATGAGACGATGCAAAATGAGGTTTAGAAGGTGCTTAAGGTGACTTTAAAGAGAATGAGACGATGCAAAATGAGGTTTAGAAGGTGCTTAAAGTGACTTTAAAGAGAATGAGACGATGCAAAATGAGGTTTAGAAGGTGCTTAAAGTGACTTTAAAGAGAATGAGACGATGCAAAATGAGGTTTAGAAGGTGCTTAAGGTGACTTTAAAGAGAATGAGACGATGCAAAATGAGGTTTAGAAGGTGCTTAAAGTGACTTTAAAGAGAATGAGACGATGCAAAATGGTGTTTAGAAGGTGCTTAAAGTGACTTTAAAGAGAATGAGACGATGCAAAATGAGGTTTAGAAGGTGCTTACAAGTGACTTTAAAGAGAATGAGACGATGCAAAATGAGGTTTAGAAGGTGCTTAAAGTGACTTTAAAGAGAATGAGACGATGCAAAATGAGGTTTAGAAGGTGCTTAAAGTGACTTTAAAGAGAATGAGACGATGCAAAATGAGGTTTAGAAGGTGCTTAAAGTGACTTTAAAGAGAATGAGACGATGCAAAATGGTGTTTAGAAGGTGCTTAAGGTGACTTTAAAGAGAATGAGACGATGCAAAATGGTGTTTAGAAGGTGCTTAAAGTGACTTTAAAGAGAATGAGACGATGCAAAATGGTGTTTAGAAGGTGCTTAAAGTGACTTTAAAGAGAATGAGACGATGCAAAATGGTGTTTAGAAGGTGCTTAAAGTGACTTTAAAGAGAATGAGACGATGCAAAATGAGGTTTAGAAGGTGCTTGAGGTGACTTTAAAGAGAATGAGACGATGCAAAATGAGGTTAGAAGGTGCTTAAAGTGACTTTAAAGAGAATGAGACGATGTAAAATGAGGTTTAGAAGGTGCTTAAAGTGACTTTAAAGAGAATGAGACGATGCAAAATGGTGTTTAGAAGGTGCTTAAAGTGACTTTAAAGAGAATGAGACGATGCAAAATGAGGTTTAGAAGGTGCTTAAGGTGACTTTAAAGAGAATGAGACGATGCAAAATGGTGTTTAGAAGGTGCTTAAAGTGACTTTAAAGAGAATGAGACGATGCAAAATGAGGTTTAGAAGGTGCTTAAAGTGACTTTAAAGAGAATGAGACGATGCAAAATGGTGTTTAGAAGGTGCTTAAAGTGACTTTAAAGAGAATGAGACGATGCAAAATGGTGTTTAGAAGGTGCTTAAAGTGACTTTAAAGAGAATGAGACGATGCAAAATGGTGTTTAGAAGGTGCTTAAGGTGACTTTAAAGAGAATGAGACGATGCAAAATGAGGTTTAGAAGGTGCTTAAAGTGACTTTAAAGAGAATGAGACGATGCAAAATGGTGTTTAGAAGGTGCTTAAGGTGACTTTAAAGAGAATGAGACGATGCAAAATGAGGTTTAGAAGGTGCTTAAAGTGACTTTAAAGAGAATGAGACGATGCAAAATGGTGTTTAGAAGGTGCTTAAGGTGACTTTAAAGAGAATGAGACGATGCAAAATGAGGTTTAGAAGGTGCTTAAGGTGACTTTAAAGAGAATGAGACGATGCAAAATGAGGTTTAGAAGGTGCTTAAAGTGACTTTAAAGAGAATGAGACGATGCAAAATGGTGTTTAGAAGGTGCTTAAGGTGACTTTAAAGAGAATGAGACGATGCAAAATGGTGTTTAGAAGGTGCTTAAAGTGACTTTAAAGAGAATGAGACGATGCAAAATGAGGTTTAGAAGGTGCTTAAAGTGACTTTAAAGAGAATGAGACGATGCAAAATGAGGTTTAGAAGGTGCTTAAAGTGACTTTAAAGAGAATGAGACGATGCAAAATGGTGTTTAGAAGGTGCTTAAAGTGACTTTAAAGAGAATGAGACGATGCAAAATGGTGTTTAGAAGGTGCTTAAAGTGACTTTAAAGAGAATGAGACGATGCAAAATGGTGTTTAGAAGGTGCTTAAGGTGACTTTAAAGAGAATGAGACGATGCAAAATGGTGTTTAGAAGGTGCTTAAAGTGACTTTAAAGAGAATGAGACGATGCAAAATGGTGTTTAGAAGGTGCTTAAAGTGACTTTAAAGAGAATGAGACGAAGCAAAATGGTGTTTAGAAGGTGCTTAAAGTGACTTTAAAGAGAATGAGACGATGCAAAATGAGGTTTAGAAGGTGCTTAAAGTGACTTTAAAGAGAATGAGACGATGCAAAATGAGGTTTAGAAGGTGCTTAAAAGTGACTTTAAAGAGAATGAGACGATGCAAAATGGTGTTTAGAAGGTGCTTAAGGTGACTTTAAAGAGAATGAGACGATGCAAAATGAGGTTTAGAAGGTGCTTAAAGTGACTTTAAAGAGAATGAGACGATGCAAATGGTGTTTAGAAGGTGCTTAAGGTGACTTTAAAGAGAATGAGACGATGCAAAATGAGGTTTAGAAGGTGCTTAAAGTGACTTTAAAGAGAATGAGACGATGCAAAATGAGGTTTAGAAGGTGCTTAAGGTGACTTTAAAGAGAATGAGACGATGCAAAATGAGGTTTAGAAGGTGCTTAAAGTGACTTTAAAGAGAATGAGACGATGCAAAATGGTGTTTAGAAGGTGCTTAAAGTGACTTTAAAGAGAATGAGACGATGCAAAATGAGGTTTAGAAGGTGCTTAAAGTGACTTTAAAGAGAATGAGACGATGCAAAATGGTGTTTAGAAGGTGCTTAAAGTGACTTTAAAGAGAATGAGACGATGCAAAATGAGGTTTAGAAGGTGCTTAAAGTGACTTTAAAGAGAATGAGACGATGCAAAATGAGGTTTAGAAGGTGCTTAAAGTGACTTTAAAGAGAATGAGACGATGCAAAATGGTGTTTAGAAGGTTCTTAAGGTGACTTTAAAGAGAATGAGACGATGCAAAATGAGGTTTAGAAGGTGCTTAAAGTGACTTTAAAGAGAATGAGACGATGCAAAATGGTGTTTAGAAGGTGCTTAAGGTGACTTTAAAGAGAATGAGACGATGCAAAATGAGGTTTAGAAGGTGCTTAAAGTGACTTTAAAGAGAATGAGACGATGCAAAATGGTGTTTAGAAGGTGCTTAAGGTGACTTTAAAGAGAATGAGACGATGCAAAATGGTGTTTAGAAGGTGCTTAAGGTGACTTTAAAGAGAATGAGACGATGCAAAATGGTGTTTAGAAGGTGCTTAAAGTGACTTTAAAGAGAATGAGACGATGCAAAATGGTGTTTAGAAGGTGCTTAAGGTGACTTTAAAGAGAATGAGACGATGCAAAAATGAGGTTTAGAAGGTGCTTAAAGTGACTTTAAAGAGAATGAGACGATGCAAAATGGTGTTTAGAAGGTGCTTAAAGTGACTTGAAAGAGAATGAGACGATGCAAAATGGTGTTTAGAAGGTGCTTAAAGTGACTTTAAAGAGAATGAGACGATGCAAAATGGTGTTTAGAAGGTGCTTAAGGTGACTTTAAAGAGAATGAGGACGATGCAAAATGGTGTTTAGAAGGTGCTTAAAGTGACTTTAAAGAGAATGAGACGATGCAAAATGGTGTTTAGAAGGTGCTTAAAGTGACTTTAAAGAGAATGAGACGAAGCAAAATGGTGTTTAGAAGGTGCTTAAAGTGACTTTAAAGAGAATGAGACGATGCAAAATGGTGTTTAGAAGGTGCTTAAGGTGACTTTAAAGAGAATGAGACGATGCAAAATGGTGTTTAGAAGGTGCTTAAAGTGACTTTAAAGAGAATGAGACGATGCAAAATGGTGTTTAGAAGGTGCTTAAAGTGACTTTAAAGAGAATGAGACGATGCAAAATGAGGTTTAGAAGGTGCTTAAAGTGACTTTAAAGAGAATGAGACGATGCAAAATGAGGTTTAGAAGGTGCTTAAAGTGACTTTAAAGAGAATGAGACGATGCAAAATGGTGTTTAGAAGGTGCTTAAAGTGACTTTAAAGAGAATGAGACGATGCAAAATGGTGTTTAGAAGGTGCTTAAGGTGACTTTAAAGAGAATGAGACGATGCAAAATGAGGTTTAGAAGGTGCTTAAAGTGACTTTAAAGAGAATGAGACGATGCAAAATGGTGTTTAGAAGGTGCTTAAGGTGACTTTAAAGAGAATGAGACGATGCAAAATGAGGTTTAGAAGGTGCTTAAGGTGACTTTAAAGAGAATGAGACGATGCAAAACGAGGTTTAGAAGGTGCTTAAAGTGACTTTAAAGAGAATGAGACGATGCAAAATGGTGTTTAAAAGGTGCTTAAGGTGACTTTAAAGAGAATGAGACGATGCAAAATGGTGTTTAGAAGGTGCTTAAAGTGACTTTAAAGAGAATGAGACGATGCAAAATGGTGTTTAGAAGGTGCTTAAAGTGACTTTAAAGAGAATGAGACGATGCAAAATGAGGTTTAGAAGGTGCTTAAAGTGACTTTAAAGAGAATGAGACGATGCAAAATGGTGTTTAGAAGGTGCTTAAAGTGACTTTAAAGAGAATGAGACGATGCAAAATGGTGTTTAGAAGGTGCTTAAAGTGACTTTAAAGAGAATGAGACGATGCAAAATGGTGTTTAGAAGGTGCTTAAGGTGACTTTAAAGAGAATGAGACGATGCAAAATGGTGTTTAGAAGGTGCTTAAAGTGACTTTAAAGAGAATGAGACGATGCAAAATGGTGTTTAGAAGGTGCTTAAAGTGACTTTAAAGAGAATGAGACGATGCAAAATGAGGTTTAGAAGGTGCTTAAAGTGACTTTAAAGAGAATGAGACGATGCAAAATGAGGTTTAGAAGGTGCTTAAAGTGACTTTAAAGAGAATGAGACGATGCAAAATGGTGTTTAGAAGGTGCTTAAGGTGACTTTAAAGAGAATGAGACGATGCAAAATGAGGTTTAGAAGGTGCTTAAAGTGACTTTAAAGAGAATGAGACGATGCAAAATGGTGTTTAGAAGGTGCTTAAGGTGACTTTAAAGAGAATGAGACGATGCAAAATGAGGTTTAGAAGGTGCTTAAGGTGACTTTAAAGAGAATGAGACGATGCAAAATGAGGTTTAGAAGGTGCTTAAAGTGACTTTAAAGAGAATGAGACGATGCAAAATGGTGTTTAGAAGGTGCTTAAGGTGACTTTAAAGAGAATGAGACGATGCAAAATGGTGTTTAGAAGGTGCTTAAAGTGACTTTAAAGAGAATGAGACGATGCAAAATGGTGTTTAGAAGGTGCTTAAAGTGACTTTAAAGAGAATGAGACGATGCAAAATGAGGTTTAGAAGGTGCTTAAAGTGACTTTAAAGAGAATGAGACGATGCAAAATGGTGTTTAGAAGGTGCTTAAAGTGACTTTAAAGAGAATGAGACGATGCAAAATGGTGTTTAGAAGGTGCTTAAGGTGACTTTAAAGAGAATGAGACGATGCAAAATGGTGTTTAGAAGGTGCTTAAGGTGACTTTAAAGAGAATGAGACGATGCAAAATGGTGTTTAGAAGGTGCTTAAAGTGACTTTAAAGAGAATGAGACGATGCAAAATGGTGTTTAGAAGGTGCTTAAAGTGACTTTAAAGAGAATGAGACGATGCAAAATGGTGTTTAGAAGGTGCTTAAAGTGACTTTAAAGAGAATGAGACGATGCAAAATGAGGTTTAGAAGGTGCTTAAAGTGACTTTAAAGAGAATGAGACGATGCAAAATGAGGTTTAGAAGGTGCTTAAAGTGACTTTAAAGAGAATGAGACGATGCAAAATGGTGTTTAGAAGGTGCTTAAAGTGACTTTAAAGAGAATGAGACGATGCAAAATGGTGTTTAGAAGGTGCTTAAGGTGACTTTAAAGAGAATGAGACGATGCAAAATGAGGTTTAGAAGGTGCTTAAAGTGACTTTAAAGAGAATGAGACGATGCAAAATGGTGTTTAGAAGGTGCTTAAGGTGACTTTAAAGAGAATGAGACGATGCAAAATGAGGTTTAGAAGGTGCTTAAGGTGACTTTAAAGAGAATGAGACGATGCAAAATGAGGTTTAGAAGGTGCTTAAAGTGACTTTAAAGAGAATGAGACGATGCAAAATGGTGTTTAGAAGGTGCTTAAAGTGACTTTAAAGAGAATGAGACGATGCAAAATGGTGTTTAGAAGGTGCTTAAAGTGACTTTAAAGAGAATGAGACGATGCAAAATGGTGTTTAGAAGGTGCTTAAAGTGACTTTAAAGAGAATGAGACGATGCAAAATGAGGTTTAGAAGGTGCTTAAAGTGACTTTAAAGAGAATGAGACGATGCAAAATGGTGTTTAGAAGGTGCTTAAAGTGACTTTAAAGAGAATGAGACGATGCAAAATGAGGTTTAGAAGGTGCTTAAAGTGACTTTAAAGAGAATGAGACGATGCAAAATGGTGTTTAGAAGGTGCTTAAGGTGACTTTAAAGAGAATGAGACGATGCAAAATGGTGTTTAGAAGGTGCTTAAAGTGACTTTAAAGAGAATGAGACGATGCAAAATGATGTTTAGAAGGTGCTTAAAGTGACTTTAAAGAGAATGAGACGATGCAAAATGAGGTTTAGAAGGTGCTTAAAGTGACTTTAAAGAGAATGAGACGATGCAAAATGGTGTTTAGAAGGTGCTTAAGGTGACTTTAAAGAGAATGAGACGATGCAAAATGAGGTTTAGAAGGTGCTTAAAGTGACTTTAAAGAGAATGAGACGATGCAAAATGAGGTTTAGAAGGTGCTTAAAGTGACTTTAAAGAGAATGAGACGATGCAAAATGGTGTTTAGAAGGTGCTTAAGGTGACTTTAAAGAGAATGAGACGATGCAAAATGAGGTTTAGAAGGTGCTTAAGGTGATTTTAAAGAGAATGAGACGATGCAAAATGAGGTTTAGAAGGTGCTTAAAGTGACTTTAAAGAGAATGAGACGATGCAAAATGGTGTTTAGAAGGTGCTTAAAGTGACTTTAAAGAGAATGAGACGATGCAAAATGAGGTTTAGAAGGTGCTTAAAGTGACTTTAAAGAGAATGAGACGATGCAAAATGGTGTTTAGAAGGTGCTTAAGGTGACTTTAAAGAGAATGAGACGATGCAAAATGGTGTTTAGAAGGTGCTTAAGGTGACTTTAAAGAGAATGAGACGATGCAAAATGGTCTTTAGAAGGTGCTTAAAGTGACTTTAAAGAGAATGAGACGATGCAAAATGGTGTTTAGAAGGTGCTTAAGGTGACTTTAAAGAGAATGAGACGATGCAAAATGAGGTTTAGAAGGTGCTTAAAGTGACTTTAAAGAGAATGAGACGATGCAAAATGGTGTTTAGAAGGTGCTTAAGGTGACTTTAAAGAGAATGAGACGATGCAAAATGAGGTTTAGAAGGTGCTTAAGGTGACTTTAAAGAGAATGAGACGATGCAAAATGGTGTTTAGAAGGTGCTTAAGGTGACTTTAAAGAGAATGAGACGATGCAAAATGAGGTTTAGAAGGTGCTTAAAGTGACTTTAAAGAGAATGAGACGATGCAAAATGGTGTTTAGAAGGTGCTTAAGGTGACTTTAAAGAGAATGAGACGATGCAAAATGAGGTTTAGAAGGTGCTTAAAGTGACTTTAAAGAGAATGAGACGATGCAAAATGGTGTTTAGAAGGTGCTTAAAGTGACTTTAAAGAGAATGAGACGATGCAAAATGGTGTTTAGAAGGTGCTTAAAGTGACTTTAAAGAGAATGAGACGATGCAAAATGAGGTTTAGAAGGTGCTTAAGGTGACTTTAAAGAGAATGAGACGATGCAAAATGAGGTTTAGAAGGTGCTTAAAGTGACTTTAAAGAGAATGAGACGATGCAAAATGGTGTTTAGAAGGTGCTTAAGGTGACTTTAAAGAGAATGAGACGATGCAAAATGAGGTTTAGAAGGTGCTTAAAGTGACTTTAAAGAGAATGAGACGATGCAAAATGAGGTTTAGAAGGTGCTTAAAGTGACTTTAAAGAGAATGAGACGATGCAAAATGGTGTTTAGAAGGTGCTTAAGGTGACTTTAAAGAGAATGAGACGATGCAAAATGAGGTTTAGAAGGTGCTTAAAGTGACTTTAAAGAGAATGAGACGATGCAAAATGGTGTTTAGAAGGTGCTTAAAGTGACTTTAAAGAGAATGAGACGATGCAAAATGGTGTTTAGAAGGTGCTTAAGGTGACTTTAAAGAGAATGAGACGATGCAAAATGAGGTTTAGAAGGTGCTTAAAGTGACTTTAAAGAGAATGAGACGATGCAAAATGGTGTTTAGAAGGTGCTTAAGGTGACTTTAAAGAGAATGAGACGATGCAAAATGGTGTTTAGAAGGTGCTTAAGGTGACTTTAAAGAGAATGAGACGATGCAAAATGAGGTTTAGAAGGTGCTTAATGTGACTTTAAAGAGAATGAGACGATGCAAAATGGTGTTTAGAAGGTGCTTAAGGTGACTTTAAAGAGAATGAGACGATGCAAAATGAGGTTTAGAAGGTGCTTAAAGTGACTTTAAAGAGAATGAGACGATGCAAAATGAGGTTTAGAAGGTGCTTAAAGTGACTTTAAAGAGAATGAGACGATGCAAAATGGTGTTTAGAAGGTGCTTAAAGTGACTTTAAAGAGAATGAGACGATGCAAAATGGTGTTTAGAAGGTGCTTAAAGTGACTTTAAAGAGAATGAGACGATGCAAAATGGTCTTTAGAAGGTGCTTAAAGTGACTTTAAAGAGAATGAGACGATGCAAAATGGTGTTTAGAAGGTGCTTAAGGTGACTTTAAAGAGAATGAGACGATGCAAAATGAGGTTTAGAAGGTGCTTAAAGTGACTTTAAAGATAATGAGACGATGCAAAATGGTGTTTAGAAGGTGCTTAAAGTGACTTTAAAGAGAATGAGACGATGCAAAATGGTCTTTAGAAGGTGCTTAAAGTGACTTTAAAGAGAGTGAGACGATGCAAAATGGTGTTTAGAAGGTGCTTAAAGTGACTTTAAAGAGAATGAGACGATGCAAAATGGTGTTTAGAAGGTGCTTAAGGTGACTTTAAAGAGAATGAGACGATGCAAAATGAGGTTTAGAAGGTGCTTAAAGTGACTTTAAAGAGAATGAGACGATGCAAAATGAGGTTTAGAAGGTGCTTAAAGTGACTTTAAAGAGGATGAGACGATGCAAAATGAGGTTTAGAAGGTGCTTAAAGTGACTTTAAAGAGAATGAGACGATGCAAAATGGTGTTTAGAAGGTGCTTAAAGTGACTTTAAAGAGAATGAGACGATGCAAAATGGTGTTTAGAAGGTGCTTAAAGTGACTTTAAAGAGAATGAGACGATGCAAAATGAGGTTTAGAAGGTGCTTAAAGTGACTTTAAAGAGAATGAGACGATGCAAAATGAGGTTTAGAAGGTGCTTAAAGTGACTTTAAAGAGAATGAGACGATGCAAAATGGTGTTTAGAAGGTGCTTAAGGTGACTTTAAAGAGAATGAGACGATGCAAAATGAGGTTTAGAAGGTGCTTAAAGTGACTTTAAAGAGAATGAGACGATGCAAAATGAGGTTTAGAAGGTGCTTAAAGTGACTTTAAAGAGAATGAGACGATGCAAAATGGTGTTTAGAAGGTGCTTAAAGTGACTTTAAAGAGAATGAGACGATGCAAAATGGTGTTTAGAAGGTGCTTAAAGTGACTTTAAAGAGAATGAGACGATGCAAAATGGTGTTTAGAAGGTGCTTAAGGTGACTTTAAAGAGAATGAGACGATGCAAAATGGTGTTTAGAAGGTGCTTTAAGTGACTTTAAAGAGAATGAGACGATGCAAAATGAGGTTTAGAAGGTGCTTAAAGTGACTTTAAAGAGAATGAGACGATGCAAAATGGTGTTTAGAAGGTGCTTAAGGTGACTTTAAAGAGAATGAGACGATGCAAAATGGTGTTTAGAAGGTGCTTAAAGTGACTTTAAAGAGAATGAGACGATGCAAAATGGTGTTTAGAAGGTGCTTAAAGTGACTTTAAAGAGAATGAGACGATGCAAAATGAGGTTTAGAAGGTGCTTAAAGTGACTTTAAAGAGAATGAGACGATGCAAAATGGTGTTTAGAAGGTGCTTAAAGTGACTTTAAAGAGAATGAGACGATGCAAAATGGTGTTTAGAAGGTGCTTAAGGTGACTTTAAAGAGAATGAGACGATGCAAAATGAGGTTTAGAAGGTGCTTAAGGTGACTTTAAAGAGAATGAGACGATGCAAAATGAGGTTTAGAAGGTGCTTAAGGTGACTTTAAAGAGAATGAGACGATGCAAAATGAGGTTTAGAAGGTGCTTAAGGTGACTTTAAAGAGAATGAGACGATGCAAAATGAGGTTTAGAAGGTGCTTAAAGTGACTTTAAAGAGAATGAGACGATGCAAAATGGTGTTTAGAAGGTGCTTAAAGTGACTTTAAAGAGAATGAGACGATGCAAAATGGTGTTTAGAAGGTGCTTACACTGTTTTCAGGGCAAATTCGTCGGCATCAAGCTGCTCTTTGTTGGTAGTAGGCAGTGAATTGCACGCGCAAGGTTTTTGTTTGGCATCGTTAGGAACCAGTTTGGGCTTATTAAGTTTAACTTTGCCATTATCGGTAGCAACATTGGCGCGACGAGAAAATGTCGCGATAATGGCAAAGTTAAACTTAACAAACCCAAAGTGCTTTCTAACGAAACCAAACAAAAACCGTGCGCGTGCAATTGACTGCCTACTACCAACAAAGAGCAGCTTGATGCCGACGAATTGGCCCTGAAAACAGTGTAAAGTGACTTTAAAGAGAATGAGACGATGCAAAATGGTGTTTAGAAGGTGCTTAAGGTGACTTTAAAGAGAATGAGACGATGCAAAATGAGGTTTAGAAGGTGCTTAAAGTGACTTTAAAGAGAATGAGACGATGCAAAATGGTGTTTAGAAGGTGCTTAAGGTGACTTTAAAGAGAATGAGACGATGCAAAATGGTGTTTAGAAGGTGCTTAAAGTGACTTTAAAGAGAATGAGACGATGCAAAATGGTGTTTAGAAGGTGCTTAAAGTGACTTTAAAGAGAATGAGACGATGCAAAATGAGGTTTAGAAGGTGCTTAAAGTGACTTTAAAGAGAATGAGACGATGCAAAATGGTGTTTAGAAGGTGCTTAAGGTGACTTTAAAGAGAATGAGACGATGCAAAATGAGGTTTAGAAGGTGCTTAAAGTGACTTTAAAGAGAATGAGACGATGCAAAATGAGGTTTAGAAGGTGCTTAAAGTGACTTTAAAGAGAATGAGACGATGCAAAATGGTGTTTAGAAGGTGCTTAAGGTGACTTTAAAGAGAATGAGACGATGCAAAATGAGGTTTAGAAGGTGCTTAAAGTGACTTTAAAGAGAATGAGACGATGCAAAATGGTGTTTAGAAGGTGCTTAAAGTGACTTTAAAGAGAATGAGACGATGCAAAATGAGGTTTAGAAGGTGCTTAAAGTGACTTTAAAGAGAATGAGACGATGCAAAATGGTGTTTAGAAGGTGCTTAAGGTGACTTTAAAGAGAATGAGACGATGCAAAATGGTGTTTAGAAGGTGCTTAAGGTGACTTTAAAGAGAATGAGACGATGCAAAATGGTGTTTAGAAGGTGCTTAAAGTGACTTTAAAGAGAATGAGACGATGCAAAATGAGGTTTAGAAGGTGCTTAAAGTGACTTTAAAGAGAATGAGACGATGCAAAATGAGGTTTAGAAGGTGCTTAAAGTGACTTTAAAGAGAATGAGACGATGCAAAATGGTGTTAAGAAGGTGCTTAAAGTGACTTTAAAGAGAATGAGACGATGCAAAATGGTGTTTAGAAGGTGCTTAAGGTGACTTTAAAGAGAATGAGACGATGCAAAATGAGGTTTAGAAGGTGCTTAAAGTGACTTTAAAGAGAATGAGACGATGCAAAATGGTGTTTAGAAGGTGCTTAAGGTGACTTTAAAGAGAATGAGACGATGCAAAATGAGGTTTAGAAGGTGCTTAAAGTGACTTTAAAGAGAATGAGACGATGCAAAATGGTGTTTAGAAGGTGCTTAAGGTGACTTTAAAGAGAATGAGACGATGCAAAATGGTGTTTAGAAGGTGCTTAAAGTGACTTTAAAGAGAATGAGACGATGCAAAATGGTGTTTAGAAGGTGCTTAAAGTGACTTTAAAGAGAATGAGACGATGCAAAATGAGGTTTAGAAGGTGCTTAAAGTGACTTTAAAGAGAATGAGACGATGCAAAATGGTGTTTAGAAGGTGCTTAAAGTGACTTTAAAGAGAATGAGACGATGCAAAATGGTGTTTAGAAGGTGCTTAAAGTGACTTTAAAGAGAATGAGACGATGCAAAATGGTGTTTAGAAGGTGCATAAGGTGACTTTAAAGAGAATGAGACGATGCAAAATGGTGTTTAGAAGGTGCTTAAAGTGACTTTAAAGAGAATGAGACGATGCAAAATGGTGTTTAGAAGGTGCTTAAAGTGACTTTAAAGAGAATGAGACGATGCAAAATGGTGTTTAGAAGGTGCTTAAAGTGACTTTAAAGAGAATGAGACGATGCAAAATGAGGTTTAGAAGGTGCTTAAAGTGACTTTAAAGAGAATGAGACGATGCAAAATGAGGTTTAGAAGGTGCTTAAAGTGACTTTAAAGAGAATGAGACGATGCAAAATGAGGTTTAGAAGGTGCTTAAAGTGACTTTAAAGAGAATGAGACGATGCAAAATGAGGTTTAGAAGGTGCTTAAGGTGACTTTAAAGAGAATGAGACGATGCAAAATGAGGTTTAGAAGGTGCTTAAGGTGACTTTAAAGAGAATGAGACGATGCAAAATGAGGTTTAGAAGGTGCTTAAAGTGACTTTAAAGAGAATGAGACGATGCAAAATGGTGTTTAGAAGGTGCTTAAAGTGACTTTAAAGAGAATGAGACGATGCAAAATGAGGTTTAGAAGGTGCTTAAAGTGACTTTAAAGAGAATGAGACGATGCAAAATGGTGTTTAGAAGGTGCTTAAGGTGACTTTAAAGAGAATGAGACGATGCAAAATGGTGTTTAGAAGGTGCTTAAAGTGACTTTAAAGAGAATGAGACGATACAAAATGAGGTTTAGAAGGTGCTTAAAGTGACTTTAACGAGAATGAGACGATGCAAAATGGTGTTTAGAAGGTGCTTAAAGTGACTTTAAAGAGAATGAGACGATGCAAAATGAGGTTTAGAAGGTGCTTAAAGTGACTTTAAAGAGAATGAGACGATGCAAAATGGTGTTTAGAAGGTGCTTAAGGTGACTTTAAAGAGAATGAGACGATGCAAAATGAGGTTTAGAAGGTGCTTAAAGTGACTTTAAAGAGAATGAGACGATGCAAAATGGTGTTTAGAAGGTGCTTAAGGTGACTTTAAAGAGAATGAGACGATGCAAAATGAGGTTTAGAAGGTGCTTAAAGTGACTTTAAAGAGAATGAGACGATGCAAAATGGTGTTTAGAAGGTGCTTAAAGTGACTTTAAAGAGAATGAGACGATGCAAAATGAGGTTTAGAAGGTGCTTAAAGTGACTTTAAAGAGAATGAGACGATGCAAAATGGTGTTTAGAAGGTGCTTAAAGTGACTTTAAAGAGAATGAGACGATGCAAAATGGTGTTTAGAAGGTGCTTAAAGTGACTTTAAAGAGAATGAGACGATGCAAAATGGTGTTTAGAAGGTGCTTAAAGTGACTTTAAAGAGAATGAGACGATGCAAAATGGTGTTTAGAAGGTGCTTAAGGTGACTTTAAAGAGAATGAGACGATGCAAAATGAGGTTTAGAAGGTGCTTAAAGTGACTTTAAAGAGAATGAGACGATGCAAAATGGTGTTTAGAAGGTGCTTAAAGTGACTTTAAAGAGAATGAGACGATGCAAAATGAGGTTTAGAAGGTGCTTAAAGTGACTTTAAAGAGAATGAGACGATGCAAAATGGTGTTTAGAAGGTGCTTAAAGTGACTTTAAAGAGAATGAGACGATGCAAAATGAGGTTTAGAAGGTGCTTAAAGTGACTTCAAAGAGAATGAGACGATGCAAAATGGTGTTTAGAAGGTGCTTAAAGTGACTTTAAAGAGAATGAGACGATGCAAAATGGTGTTTAGAAGGTGCTTAAGGTGACTTTAAAGAGAATGAGACGATGCAAAATGAGGTTTAGAAGGTGCTTAAAGTGACTTTAAAGAGAATGAGACGATGCAAAATGGTGTTTAGAAGGTGCTTAAAGTGACTTTAAAGAGAATGAGACGATGCAAAATGGTGTTTAGAAGGTGCTTAAAGTGACTTTAAAGAGAATGAGACGATGCAAAATGGTGTTTAGAAGGTGCTTAAGGTGACTTTAAAGAGAATGAGACGATGCAAAATGAGGTTTAGAAGGTGCTTAAAGTGACTTTAAAGAGAATGAGACGATGCAAAATGGTGTTTAGAAGGTGCTTAAGGTGACTTTAAAGAGAATGAGACGATGCAAAATGAGGTTTAGAAGGTGCTTAAGGTGACTTTAAAGAGAATGAGACGATGCAAAATGAGGTTTAGAAGGTGCTTAAGGTGACTTTAAAGAGAATGAGACGATGCAAAATGAGGTTTAGAAGGTGCTTAAAGTGACTTTAAAGAGAATGAGACGATGCAAAATGGTGTTTAGAAGGTGCTTAAAGTGACTTTAAAGAGAATGAGACGATGCAAAATGGTGTTTAGAAGGTGCTTAAAGTGACTTTAAAGAGAATGAGACGATGCAAAATGGTGTTTAGAAGGTGCTTAAGGTGACTTTAAAGAGAATGAGACGATGCAAAATGGTGTTTAGAAGGTGCTTAAAGTGACTTTAAAGAGAATGAGACGATGCAAAATGGTGTTTAGAAGGTGCTTAAAGTGACTTTAAAGAGAATGAGACGATGCAAAATGAGGTTTAGAAGGTGCTTAAAGTGACTTTAAAGAGAATGAGACGATGCAAAATGGTGTTTAGAAGGTGCTTAAAGTGACTTTGAAGAGAATGAGACGATGCAAAATGGTGTTTAGAAGGTGCTTAAGGTGACTTTAAAGAGAATGAGACGATGCCAAATGAGGTTTAGAAGGTGCTTAAAGTGACTTTAAAGAGAATGAGACGATGCAAAATGGTGTTTAGAAGGTGCTTAAAGTGACTTTAAAGAGAATGAGACGATGCAAAATGAGGTTTAGAAGGTGCTTAAAGTGACTTTAAAGAGAATGAGACGATGCAAAATGAGGTTTAGAAGGTGCTTAAAGTGACTTTAAAGAGAATGAGACGATGCAAAATGAGGTTTAGAAGGTGCTTAAGGTGACTTTAAAGAGAATGAGACGATGCAAAATGAGGTTTAGAAGGTGCTTAAAGTGACTTTAAAGAGAATGAGACGATGCAAAATGGTGTTTAGAAGGTGCTTAAAGTGACTTTAAAGAGAATGAGACGATGCAAAATGAGGTTTAGAAGGTGCTTAAAGTGACTTTAAAGAGAATGAGACGATGCAAAATGGTGTTTAGAAGGTGCTTAAGGTGACTTTAAAGAGAATGAGACGATGCAGAATGGTGTTTAGAAAGTGCTTAAGGTGACTTTAAAGAGAATGAGACGATGCAAAATGAGGTTTAGAAGGTGCTTAAAGTGACTTTAAAGAGAATGAGACGATGCAAAATGAGGTTTAGAAGGTGCTTAAAGTGACTTTAAAGAGAATGAGACGATGCAAAATGGTGTTTAGAAGGTGCTTAAGGTGACTTTAAAGAGAATGAGACGATGCAAAATGAGGTTTAGAAGGTGCTTAAAGTGACTTTAAAGAGAATGAGACGATGCAAAATGGTGTTTAGAAGGTGCTTAAAGTGACTTTAAAGAGAATGAGACGATGCAAAATGGTGTTTAGAAGGTGCTTAAGGTGACTATAAAGAGAATGAGACGATGCAAAATGGTGTTTAGAAGGTGCTTAAGGTGACTTTAAAGAGAATGAGACGATGCAAAATGAGGTTTAGAAGGTGCTTAAGGTGACTTTAAAGAGAATGAGACGATGCAAAATGAGGTTTAGAAGGTGCTTAAAGTGACTTTAAAGAGAATGAGACGATGCAAAATGGTGTTTAGAAGGTGCTTAAAGTGACTTTAAAGAGAATGAGACGATGCAAAATGGTGTTTAGAAGGTGCTTAAGGTGACTTTAAAGAGAATGAGACGATGCAAAATGAGGTTTAGAAGGTGCTTAAAGTGACTTTAAAGAGAATGAGACGATGCAAAATGAGGTTTAGAAGGTGCTTAAAGTGACTTTAAAGAGAATGAGACGATGCAAAATGGTGTTTAGAAGGTGCTTAAGGTGACTTTAAAGAGAATGAGACGATGCAAAATGAGGTTTAGAAGGTGCTTAAAGTGACTTTAAAGAGAATGAGACGATGCAAAATGGTGTTTAGAAGGTGCTTAAAGTGACTTTAAAGAGAATGAGACGATGCAAAATGGTGTTTAGAAGGTGCTTAAGGTGACTTTAAAGAGAATGAGACGATGCAAAATGAGGTTTAGAAGGTGCTTAAAGTGACTTTAAAGAGAATGAGACGATGCAAAATGGTGTTTAGAAGGTACTTAAAGTGACTTTAAAGAGAATGAGACGATGCAAAATGGTGTTTAGAAGGTGCTTAAGGTGACTTTAAAGAGAATGAGACGATGCAAAATGAGGTTTAGAAGGTGCTTAAAGTGACTTTAAAGAGAATGAGACGATGCAAAATGGTGTTTAGAAGGTGCTTAAGGTGACTTTAAAGAGAATGAGACGATGCAAAATGAGGTTTAGAAGGTGCTTAAGGTGACTTTAAAGAGAATGAGACGATGCAAAATGAGGTTTAGAAGGTGCTTAAGGTGACTTTAAAGAGAATGAGACGATGCAAAATGAGGTTTAGAAGGTGCTTAAAGTGACTTTAAAGAGAATGAGACGATGCAAAATGGTGTTTAGAAGGTGCTTAAAGTGACTTTAAAGAGAATGAGACGATGCAAAATGGTGTTTAGAAGGTGCTTAAGGTGACTTTAAAGAGAATGAGACGATGCAAAATGGTGTTTAGAAGGTGCTTAAAGTGACTTTAAAGAGAATGAGACGATGCAAAATGGTGTTTAGAAGGTGCTTAAGGTGACTTTAAAGAGAATGAGACGATGCAAAATGAGGTTTAGAAGGTGCTTAAAGTGACTTTAAAGAGAATGAGACGATGCAAAATGGTGTTTAGAAGGTGCTTAAGGTGACTTTAAAGAGAATGAGACGATGCAAAATGAGGTTTAGAAGGTACTTAAAGTGACTTTAAAGAGAATGAGACGATGCAAAATGGTGTTTAGAAGGTGCTTAAGGTGACTTTAAAGAGAATGAGACGATGCAAAATGAGGTTTAGAAGGTGCTTAAAGTGACTTTAAAGAGAATGAGACGATGCAAAATGGTGTTTAGAAGGTGCTTAAGGTGACTTTAAAGAGAATGAGACGATGCAAAATGAGGTTTAGAAGGTGCTTAAGGTGACTTTAAAGAGAATGAGACGATGCAAAATGAGGTTTAGAAGGTGCTTAAGGTGACTTTAAAGAGAATGAGACGATGCAAAATGAGGTTTAGAAGGTGCTTAAAGTGACTTTAAAGAGAATGAGACGATGCAAAATGGTGTTTAGAAGGTGCTTAAAGTGACTTTAAAGAGAATGAGACGATGCAAAATGGTGTTTAGAAGGTGCTTAAAGTGACTTTAAAGAGAATGAGACGATGCAAAATGGTGTTTAGAAGGTGCTTAAGGTGACTTTAAAGAGAATGAGACGATGCAAAATGGTGTTTAGAAGGTGCTTAAAGTGACTTTAAAGAGAATGAGACGATGCAAAATGGTGTTTAGAAGGTGCTTAAAGTGACTTTAAAGAGAATGAGACGATGCAAAATGGTGTTTAGAAGGTGCTTAAAGTGACTTTAAAGAGAATGAGACGATGCAAAATGGTGTTTAGAAGGTGCTTAAAGTGACTTTAAAGAGAATGAGACGATGCAAAATGAGGTTTAGAAGGTGCTTAAAGTGACTTTAAAGAGAATGAGACGATGCAAAATGGTGTTTAGAAGGTGCTTAAAGTGACTTTAAAGAGAATGAGACGATGCAAAATGGTGTTTAGAAGGTGCTTAAGGTGACTTTAAAGAGAATGAGACGATGCAAAATGAGGTTTAGAAGGTGCTTAAAGTGACTTTAAAGAGAATGAGACGATGCAAAATGAGGTTTAGAAGGTGCTTAAAGTGACTTTAAAGAGAATGAGACGATGCAAAATGAGGTTTAGAAGGTGCTTAAAGTGACTTTAAAGAGAATGAGACGATGCAAAATGAGGTTTAGAAGGTGCCTAAGGTGACTTTAAAGAGAATGAGACGATGCAAAATGAGGTTTAGAAGGTGCTTAAAGTGACTTTAAAGAGAATGAGACGATGCAAAATGGTGTTTAGAAGGTGCTTAAAGTGACTTTAAAGAGAATGAGACGATGCAAAATGAGGTTTAGAAGGTGCTTAAAGTGACTTTAAAGAGAATGAGACGATGCAAAATGGTGTTTAGAAGGTGCTTAAGGTGACTTTAAAGAGAATGAGACGATGCAAAATGGTGTTTAGAAGGTGCTTAAGGTGACTTTAAAGAGAATGAGACGATGCAAAATGAGGTTTAGAAGGTGCTTAAAGTGACTTTAAAGAGAATGAGACGATGCAAAATGAGGTTTAGAAGGTGCTTAAAGTGACTTTAAAGAGAATGAGACGATGCAAAATGGTGTTTAGAAGGTGCTTAAGGTGACTTTAAAGAGAATGAGACGATGCAAAATGAGGTTTAGAAGGTGCTTAAAGTGACTTTAAAGAGAATGAGACGATGCAAAATGGTGTTTAGAAGGTGCTTAAAGTGACTTTAAAGAGAATGAGACGATGCAAAATGGTGTTTAGAAGGTGCTTAAGGTGACTTTAAAGAGAATGAGACGATGCAAAATGGTGTTTAGAAGGTGCTTAAGGTGACTTTAAAGAGAATGAGACGATGCAAAATGAGGTTTAGAAGGGGCTTAAGGTGACTTTAAAGAGAATGAGACGATGCAAAATGAGGTTTAGAAGGTGCTTAAAGTGACTTTAAAGAGAATGAGACGATGCAAAATGGTGTTTAGAAGGTGCTTAAAGTGACTTTAAAGAGAATGAGACGATGCAAAATGGTGTTTAGAAGGTGCTTAAGGTGACTTTAAAGAGAATGAGACGATGCAAAATGAGGTTTAGAAGGTGCTTAAAGTGACTTTAAAGAGAATGAGACGATGCAAAATGGTGTTTAGAAGGTGCTTAAGGTGACTTTAAAGAGAATGAGACGATGCAAAATGAGGTTTAGAAGGTGCTTAAAGTGACTTTAAAGAGAATGAGACGATGCAAAATGGTGTTTAGAAGGTGCTTAAAGTGACTTTAAAGAGAATGAGACGATGCAGAATGGTGTTTAGAAGGTGCTTAAGGTGACTTTAAAGAGAATGAGACGATGCAAAATGGTGTTTAGAAGGTGCTTAAGGTGACTTTAAAGAGAATGAGACGATGCAAAATGAGGTTTAGAAGGTGCTTAAGGTGACTTTAAAGAGAATGAGACGATGCAAAATGGTGTTTAGAAGGTGCTTAAGGTGACTTTAAAGAGAATGAGACGATGCAAAATGGTGTTTAGAAGGTGCTTAAAGTGACTTTAAAGAGAATGAGACGATGCAAAATGGTGTTTAGAAGGTGCTTAAGGTGACTTTAAAGAGAATGAGACGATGCAAAATGGTGTTTAGAAGGTGCTTAAGGTGACTTTAAAGAGAATGAGACGATGCAAAATGAGGTTTAGAAGGTGCTTAAAGTGACTTTAAAGAGAATGAGACGATGCAAAATGGTGTTTAGAAGGTGCTTAAAGTGACTTTAAAGAGAATGAGACGATGCAAAATGAGGTTTAGAAGGTGCTTAAAGTGACTTTAAAGAGAATGAGACGATGCAAAATGGTGTTTAGAAGGTGCTTAAAGTGACTTTAAAGAGAATGAGACGATGCAAAATGGTGTTTAGAAGGTGCTTAAAGTGACTTTAAAGAGAATGAGACGATGCAAAATGGTGTTTAGAAGGTGCTTAAAGTGACTTTAAAGAGAATGAGACGATGCAAAATGGTGTTTAGAAGGTGCTTAAGGTGACTTTAAAGAGAATGAGACGATGCAAAATGAGGTTTAGAAGGTGCTTAAAGTGACTTTAAAGAGAATGAGACGATGCAAAATGGTGTTTAGAAGGTGCTTAAAGTGACTTTAAAGAGAATGAGACGATGCAAAATGAGGTTTAGAAGGTGCTTAAAGTGACTTTAAAGAGAATGAGACGATGCAAAATGGTGTTTAGAAGGTGCTTAAAGTGACTTTAAAGAGAATGAGACGATGCAAAATGAGGTTTAGAAGGTGCTTAAAGTGACTTCAAAGAGAATGAGACGATGCAAAATGGTGTTTAGAAGGTGCTTAAAGTGACTTTAAAGAGAATGAGACGATGCAAAATGGTGTTTAGAAGGTGCTTAAGGTGACTTTAAAGAGAATAAGACGATGCAAAATGAGGTTTAGAAGGTGCTTAAAGTGACTTTAAAGAGAATGAGACGATGCAAAATGGTGTTTAGAAGGTGCTTAAAGTGACTTTAAAGAGAATGAGACGATGCAAAATGGTGTTTAGAAGGTGCTTAAAGTGACTTTAAAGAGAATGAGACGATGCAAAATGGTGTTTAGAAGGTGCTTAAGGTGACTTTAAAGAGAATGAGACGATGCAAAATGAGGTTTAGAAGGTGCTTAAAGTGACTTTAAAGTGAATGAGACGATGCAAAATGGTGTTTAGAAGGTGCTTAAGGTGACTTTAAAGAGAATGAGACGATGCAAAATGAGGTTTAGAAGGTGCTTAAGGTGACTTTAAAGAGAATGAGACGATGCAAAATGAGGTTTAGAAGGTGCTTAAGGTGACTTTAAAGAGAATGAGACGATGCAAAATGAGGTTTAGAAGGTGCTTAAAGTGACTTTAAAGAGAATGAGACGATGCAAAATGGTGTTTAGAAGGTGCTTAAAGTGACTTTAAAGAGAATGAGACGATGCAAAATGGTGTTTAGAAGGTGCTTAAAGTGACTTTAAAGAGAATGAGACGATGCAAAATGGTGTTTAGAAGGTGCTTAAGGTGACTTTAAAGAGAATGAGACGATGCAAAATGGTGTTTAGAAGGTGCTTAAAGTGACTTTAAAGAGAATGAGACGATGCAAAATGGTGTTTAGAAGGTGCTTAAAGTGACTTTAAAGAGAATGAGACGATGCAAAATGGTGTTTAGAAGGTGCTTAAAGTGACTTTAAAGAGAATGAGACGATGCAAAATGGTGTTTAGAAGGTGCTTAAAGTGACTTTAAAGAGAATGAGACGATGCAAAATGAGGTTTAGAAGGTGCTTAAAGTGACTTTAAAGAGAATGAGACGATGCAAAATGGTGTTTAGAAGGTGCTTAAAGTGACTTTAAAGAGAATGAGACGATGCAAAATGGTGTTTAGAAGGTGCTTAAGGTGACGTTAAAGAGAATGAGACGATGCAAAATGAGGTTTAGAAGGTGCTTAAAGTGACTTTAATGAGAATGAGACGATGCAAAATGGTGTTTAGAAGGTGCTTAAAGTGACTTTAAAGAGAATGAGACGATGCAAAATGAGGTTTAGAAGGTGCTTAAAGTGACTTTAAAGAGAATGAGACGATGCAAAATGAGGTTTAGAAGGTGCTTAAAGTGACTTTAAAGAGATGAGACGATGCAAAATGGTGTTTAGAAGGTGCTTAAGGTGACTTTAAAGAGAATGAGACGATGCAAAATGAGGTTTAGAAGGTGCTTAAAGTGACTTTAAAGAGAATGAGACGATGCAAAATGGTGTTTAGAAGGTGCTTAAGGTGACTTTAAAGAGAATGAGACGATGCAAAATGAGGTTTAGAAGGTGCTTAAAGTGACTTTAAAGAGAATGAGACGATGCAAAATGAGGTTTAGAAGGTGCTTAAATTGACTTTAAAGAGAATGAGACGATGCAAAATGGTGTTTAGAAGGTGCTTAAGGTGACTTTAAAGAGAATGAGACGATGCAAAATGAGGTTTAGAAGGTGCTTAAAGTGACTTTAAAGAGAATGAGACGATGCAAAATGGTGTTTAGAAGGTGCTTAAGGTGACTTTAAAGAGAATGAGACGATGCAAAATGAGGTTTAGAAGGTGCTTAAAGTGAGTTTAAAGAGAATGAGACGATGCAAAATGAGGTTTAGAAGGTGCTTAAAGTGACTTTAAAGAGAATGAGACGATGCAAAATGGTGTTTAGAAGGTGCTTAAAGTGACTTTAAAGAGAATGAGACGATGCAAAATGGTGTTTAGAAGGTGCTTAAGGTGACTTTAAAGAGAATGAGACGATGCAAAATGAGGTTTAGAAGGTGCTTAAAGTGACTTTAAAGAGAATGAGACGATGCAAAATGGTGTTTAGAAGGTGCTTAAAGTGACTTTAAAGAGAATGAGACGATGCAAAATGAGGTTTAGAAGGTGCTTAAAGTGACTTTAAAGAGAATGAGACGATGCAAAATGAGGTTTAGAAGGTGCTTAAGGTGACTTTAAAGAGAATGATACGATGCAAAATGAGGTTTAGAAGGTGCTTAAAGTGACTTTAAAGAGAATGAGACGATGCAAAATGGTGTTTAGAAGGTGCTTAAGGTGACTTTAAAGAGAATGAGACGATGCAAAATGAGGTTTAGAAGGTGCTTAAAGTGACTTTAAAGAGAATGAGACGATGCAAAATGAGGTTTAGAAGGTGCTTAAAGTGACTTTAAAGAGAATGAGACGATGCAAAATGGTGTTTAGAAGGTGCTTAAAGTGACTTTAAAGAGAATGAGACGATGCAAAATGGTGTTTAGAAGGTGCTTAAAGTGACTTTAAAGAGAATGAGACGATGCAAAATGGTGTTTAGAAGGTGCTTAAGGTGACTTTAAAGAGAATGAGACGATGCAAAATGAGGTTTAGAAGGTGCTTAATGTGACTTTAAAGAGAATGAGACGATGCAAAATGGTGTTTAGAAGGTGCTTAAAGTGACTTTAAAGAGAATGAGACGATGCAAAATGGTGTTTAGAAGGTGCTTAAGGTGACTTTAAAGAGAATGAGACGATGCAAAATGAGGTTTAGAAGGTGCTTAAAGTGACTTTAAAGAGAATGAGACGATGCAGAATGAGGTTTAGAAGGTGCTTAAAGTGACTTTAAAGAGAATGAGACGATGCAAAATGGTGTTTAGAAGGTGCTTAAAGTGACTTTAAAGAGAATGAGACGATGCAAAATGGTGTTTAGAAGGTGCTTAAAGTGACTTTAAAGAGAATGAGACGATGCAAAATGAGGTTTAGAAGGTGCTTAAAGTGACTTTAAAGAGAATGAGACGATGCAAAATGAGGTTTAGAAGGTGCTTAAAGTGACTTTAAAGAGAATGAGACGAGCAAAATGGTGTTTAGAAGGTGCTTAAGGTGACTTTAAAGAGAATGAGACGATGCAAAATGAGGTTTAGAAGGTGCTTAAAGTGACTTTAAAGAGAATGAGACGATGCAAAATGGTGTTTAGAAGGTGCTTAAGGTGACTTTAAAGAGAATGAGACGATGCAAAATGAGGTTTAGAAGGTGCTTAAAGTGACTTTAAAGAGAATGAGACGATGCAAAATGGTGTTTAGAAGGTGCTTAAGGTGACTTTAAAGAGAATGAGACGATGCAAAATGAGGTTTAGAAGGTGCTTAAAGTGACTTTAAAGAGAATGAGACGATGCAAAATGGTGTTTAGAAGGTGCTTAAAGTGACTTTAAAGAGAATGAGACGATGCAAAATGGTGTTTAGAAGGTGCTTAAAGTGACTTTAAAGAGAATGAGACGATGCAAAATGAGGTTTAGAAGGTGCTTAAAGTGACTTTAAAGAGAATGAGACGATGCAAAATGAGGTTTAGAAGGTGCTTAAAGTGACTTTAAAGAGAATGAGACGATGCAAAATGGTGTTTAGAAGGTGCTTAAAGTGACTTTAAAGAGAATGAGACGATGCAAAATGGTGTTTAGAAGGTGCTTAAGGTGACTTTAAAGAGAATGAGACGATGCAAAATGAGGTTTAGAAGGTGCTTAAAGTGACTTTAAAGAGAATGAGACGATGCAAAATGAGGTTTAGAAGGTGCTTAAAGTGACTTTAAAGAGAATGAGACGATGCAAAATGAGGTTTAGAAGGTGCTTAAAGTGACTTTAAAGAGAATGAGACGATGCAAAATGGTGTTTAGAAGGTGCTTAAAGTGACTTTAAAGAGAATGAGACGATGCAAAATGGTGTTTAGAAGGTGCTTAAAGTGACTTTAAAGAGAATGAGACGATGCAAAATGAGGTTTAGAAGGTGCTTAAAGTGACTTTAAAGAGAATGAGACGATGCAAAATGGTGTTTAGAAGGTGCTTAAAGTGACTTTAAAGAGAATGAGACGATGCAAAATGGTGTTTAGAAGGTGCTTAAGGTGACTTTAAAGAGAATGAGACGATGCAAAATGGTGTTTAGAAGGTGCTTAAGGTGACTTTAAAGAGAATGAGACGATGCAAAATGAGGTTTAGAAGGTGCTTAAAGTGACTTTAAAGAGAATGAGACGATGCAAAATGAGGTTTAGAAGGTGCTTAAAGTGACTTTAAAGAGAATGAGACGATGCAAAATGGTGTTTAGAAGGTGCTTAAAGTGACTTTAAAGAGAATGAGACGATGCAAAATGGTGTTTAGAAGGTGCTTAAAGTGACTTTAAAGAGAATGAGACGATGCAAAATGGTCTTTAGAAGGTGCTTAAAGTGACTTTAAAGAGAATGAGACGATGCAAAATGGTGTTTAGAAGGTGCTTAAGGTGACTTTAAAGAGAATGAGACGATGCAAAATGGTGTTTAGAAGGTGCTTAAAGTGACTTTAAAGAGAATGAGACGATGCAAAATGGTGTTTAGAAGGTGCTTAAGGTGATTTAAAGAGAATGAGACGATGCAAAATGAGGTTTAGAAGGTGCTTAAAGTGACTTTAAAGAGAATGAGACGATGCAAAATGGTGTTTAGAAGGTGCTTAAGGTGACTTTAAAGAGAATGAGACGATGCAAAATGAGGTTTAGAAGGTGCTTAAAGTGACTTTAAAGAGAATGAGACGATGCAAAATGGTGTTTAGAAGGTGCTTAAGGTGACTTTAAAGAGAATGAGACGATGCAAAATGAGGTTTAGAAGGTGCTTAAAGTGACTTTAAAGAGAATGAGACGATGCAAAATGAGGTTTAGAAGGTGCTTAAAGTGACTTTAAAGAGAATGAGACGATGCAAAATGGTGTTTAGAAGGTGCTTAAGGTGACTTTAAAGAGAATGAGACGATGCAAAATGAGGTTTAGAAGGTGCTTAAAGTGACTTTAAAGAGAATGAGACGATGCAAAATGGTGTTTAGAAGGTGCTTAAGGTGACTTTAAAGAGAATGAGACGATGCAAAATGAGGTTTAGAAGGTGCTTAAGGTGACTTTAAAGAGAATGAGACGATGCAAAATGAGGTTTAGAAGGTGCTTAAAGTGACTTTAAAGAGAATGAGACGATGCAAAATGAGGTTTAGAAGGTGCTTAAAGTGACTTTAAAGAGAATGAGACGATGCAAAATGGTGTTTAGAAGGTGCTTAAAGTGACTTTAAAGAGAATGAGACGATGCAAAATGGTGTTTAGAAGGTGCTTGTTGTAAATACAACGTAGAGCCACCGAAATGAAAAGGAGTCGGATAAATACTTTAGACTTGATCCACTGATCAGACAAAATTTTAATTTATTTTCTCCTTCTCACTATTGCGACTGGCGCATATTTCTTCGACGCTGCTTTTTATATTAATTCCCTCACTAGCGCCCTCTTTTGTCAACGATCCTCTGCTTTTCGGGGAACGATCCTTTGCCCGCCGGTGCGCTTGACAAGTCCCCACGAACACTCCCACGCAGGTGTCCCCATACGGCCCTGTCATTTCTGACAGTGCTTAAGGTGACTTTAAAGAGAATGAGACGATGCAAAATGAGGTTTAGAAGGTGCTTAAAGTGACTTTAAAGAGAATGAGACGATGCAAAATGAGGTTTAGAAGGTGCTTAAAGTGACTTTAAAGAGAATGAGACGATGCAAAATGGTGTTTAGAAGGTGCTTAAGGTGACTTTAAAGAGAATGAGACGATGCAAAATGAGGTTTAGAAGGTGCTTAAAGTGACTTTAAAGAGAATGAGACGATGCAAAATGGTGTTTAGAAGGTGCTTAAGGTGACTTTAAAGAGAATGAGACGATGCAAAATGAGGTTTAGAAGGTGCTTAAAGTGACTTTAAAGAGAATGAGACGATGCAAAATGAGGTTTAGAAGGTGCTTAAAGTGACTTTAAAGAGAATGAGACGATGCAAAATGGTGTTTAGAAGGTGCTTAAGGTGACTTTAAAGAGAATGAGACGATGCAAAATGAGGTTTAGAAGGTGCTTAAAGTGACTTTAAAGAGAATGAGACGATGCAAAATGGTGTTTAGAAGGTGCTTAAGGTGACTTTAAAGAGAATGAGACGATGCAAAATGAGGTTTAGAAGGTGCTTAAGGTGACTTTAAAGAGAATGAGACGATGCAAAATGAGGTTTAGAAGGTGCTTAAAGTGACTTTAAAGAGAATGAGACGATGCAAAATGAGGTTTAGAAGGTGCTTAAAGTGACTTTAAAGAGAATGAGACGATGCAAAATGGTGTTTAGAAGGTGCTTAAAGTGACTTTAAAGAGAATGAGACGATGCAAAATGGTGTTTAGAAGGTGCTTGTTGTAAATACAACGTAGAGCCACCGAAATGAAAAGGAGTCGGATAAATACTTTAGACTTGATCCACTGATCAGACAAAATTTTAATTTATTTTCTCCTTCTCACTATTGCGACTGGCGCATATTTCTTCGACGCTGCTTTTTATATTAATTCCCTCACTAGCGCCCTCTTTTGTCAACGATCCTCTGCTTTTCGGGGAGCGATCCTTTGCCCGCCGGTGCGCTTGACAAGTCCCCACGAACACTCCCACGCAGGTGTCCCCATACGGCCCTGTCATTTCTGACATTGTCTCCCCAAATAATCGATCAATTGATCGGCTTATTTCCCTTTGGCTGTCATGGGGACCTCGTGTTCGTTCTGCTACCGTAGCGGGTGAGTGTTTGTTTTTACGGGAACGGAATTTAATTTCACCTCTAATTTTAGGGCTACGTTTTCTCGCGGATAGTGGAACGGGTCTCCCCGTAATGTCTTCGCTCCATGTAACGCGCCGTCTCTTCACTGGGCCAGACTCTATCCTCCCTCTTCGCACGATTGGCATCAACAAGTAAGCCAGCATTGCCTTCTTTGTTGTTCTGCCATCACCGGCCACAGGTAAATTTGATGGGGCCGTCAGGGCCGGGTCATGTTCAAGATCGGACCTTTTGACCGACTGACTCGTTTTCAGGGTCTTGGAGGATGCTTTTGACGACGGCACTGATGCTGTCAACACGGGCGTGACTTGTGAATCTGCGGATAACGGAACAGTACTCGTTGTTGGAGCCGTAGCGTCACTGAAACTGTTTTGTCCTGCCGCATCCACCTGCCGCTGTGACTCTTGCTGCAGTTTCCCATGCTCTACGTTGTCGTGCTTCAACAAAGTCGAATCTGGCTTGATGTTACCGGAACAGTTGTGGTCGCTGTGGTATGCGTTGGTATGCGCACACTTTCCCGGACACGACCCGAATACGGTCCAGCCAAGACGCGTCTTCGTTGCCACTGGTTCGTTATCGTTGCCCTCGACGCTACGGAGTGGTTTCCCCAGGTGGCAGTTGTCGATGCCGATCAGTATCCTAGGCCTCACTTTCTCGTAGGATGTCAAAGGCAATCCGTTGAGATGCTGGAACCGCTTCGAGAGTTCCGGCACCAGGATACTCTGTTCGGGTAGCGCCAGACTGCGCAGGCTGTGCACCTTCGGGAGCACGTAAGATTGATGCTCTCCACGTCCCGACACCCGTAAGGAAAGCTGGACCGAATCCTTCTCGTCATGAGTGGTCTCCCCAGTCATCTGTATGCGCAACGGATTGGGTGTTCCGTCGAGACCAAGATCGTCCACCAGTTCTCGTTCCACGAACGTCGCTGATGATCCGTCATCGAAGAAAGCGTACGTGTCCACCGTTCCTCCAGGGCCATGTACCGTTACCGGGATGTAGCGGAAGATTACGTTGCTGCCGTCTACCACAAGGGTGTTGCAGCTAACCTTCGTCCGGGTTGGTGCGGGCTCGGTTGCGTCGTCGTGCAATAGTTCGTGGTGCGTGGAGTCGCATCCGTCCTTCTCGCACAGCTTTTCTGAACGGCACTGTCCCGGGTGTCGACCTAAGCACTGTTTGCAAAGCTTCCGGTTCTTCACGACCAACCAGCGCCTGTCAACGTTCAGTTGGCCAAATGTTCTGCAATCAGCTAATTTGTGGTTCGGCCGGTTGCACGCGGCGCACAGTGCTTTATCCTTCTTCTGCGCATCATGTGGTGACGGTGCCGGTGTTTCTACGAGTGATGAAGCAGTGTGTGCTTTAATGTGGCTTACCTGACTGCGGTTGTGTTGTGACCCTTTTCCGTCCTGAAATACTACTGACAAGCTTGCCGCCTGTACGAGCCGTTCAAGCCAGTTCTCGAGGTCCGTAAGCTTGACTTGTGGTAGATCAAGGCGGTGATCATTCCAGCGCAGTCGTTCTGTTGGGGGCAGCTTTTCCACTATCTCGTGGAGCAGTGTCGCGTTGCACTGGTACTCCCACAAGCCACACGCCTTCACAGTGGCACACATGTTTAGAACGGCCACCCTGAAATCCACCAACGTCTCGGGTCGCGTTGCATCGGGTGATGGCATCCTTCTAAGCTTTCGGACGAGGGAGTTCACTATGAGCTCCGGTCGCCCAAACAGCATCCGAAGCATGTTTATGGCTCCGTCCAGACACGATGGCAGCAGCAAACGGTAGCGGACTGCCTCCAGCGCCTTGCCCTTCAGTGCCCTTTGAAGCCGCAGAAGGTTTTCCTCCGGCGAAAATCCACACAGTTCCGTCGATCTTGTGTAGCTGGAGATGAAAACCGGCCACTCTTCCGGAGCGCCAGAGAAGGTCGGCAGCTCGCGAGTTAACCCTTGGCGAGCTGCTAACTGGCTTGCCGTCAGGGTCGTTTGTTGCATCCAAGTGTTGTGCATCATGTGTGCGTGTGGCTGCGTAGTGTTGTGCTCGGGATGTGCGGTGAAGGCCGGCATTTGTGGCGTGGCCGTTGCCCAGTGTTGCGGGGCCGCCATTGCTGAATACGTCGCCGCACCCGCCATCGTCGGGTTTGCCACTGTGGGGTTAATCGATTGGCCGGCCATCATTTGCGCCGCTGACGGCCCTGCCATAACGTAGGCCAGTGCTGGGTCCAACGTTGGACCGGTCATAATACGGCTCGTTGAAGGACCCGCCACCTGGATAGATGCTGCATTTCCCTGGGTACCGCAGGTCATCGAGAGCCCGGGATGCATCCTTATCGTGGATGCGTCCATAGGCCTTGTTAGTGTTGGTGCGCCCGCCATCGTGCTTTCCGCTGCTGGTGCGCCGGCCATCATGCGTGCGGGCGTTGCTCCCGTCATCATCTGTTGGGGCATTGCCCTGGGCATCAGCTGTCCGTGTGTAGCATTTACCGCGTACGGTGCCTCCAAGGTGAACGCCGGTGCGGCCGGACCAGCTGTAAACGCACTAGCTGTAGTTTGGGGGGCCTGTGCTAGTGATGCCGGTGGACAATGTCTCGTCTGGATTTCGCTGCACGTTCCGGGGTGACTAGAGCCGTCCCGTCTCCCCGCTGCCGCCACGATGCACGCCCTTTCCCTTTCGAGGCGTTGCAATTCGAACGTGATGGCTCTTAATCGGTCGGGCTCCGTGGATCTGCTTTCGATTCCAGCGAGCGCGGTCTGTGTTCCAGGACGATCCTCAATCCGCTCGTCCGGATGCCAAGTTGTCGAGTTCTCCGCCAACCGCTCCTCTAGCTCATCCACCGCCGCTTGCCGCTGCTCGGTAGATTCGCCGTGCTCCGCCGCTTCCCGCTGTCCGGTGCACGCTTGCAGGAAAATTCGGTTCTCACTCGACATTTTATTGAACACCCGCGCACGAATTTAACTTTCGTAGTAAATTCAGTTGCGGAAAATTAAAATTTTGTAATGTTGTAAATACAACGTAGAGCCACCGAAATGAAAAGGAGTCGGATAAATACTTTAGACTTGATCCACTGATCAGACAAAATTTTAATTTATTTTCTCCTTCTCACTATTGCGACTGGCGCATATTTCTTCGACGCTGCTTTTTATATTAATTCCCTCACTAGCGCCCTCTTTTGTCAACGATCCTCTGCTTTTCGGGGAACGATCCTTTGCCCGCCGGTGCGCTTGACAAGTCCCCACGAACACTCCCACGCAGGTGTCCCCATACGGCCCTGTCATTTCTGACAGTGCTTAAGGTGACTTTAAAGAGAATGAGACGATGCAAAATGAGGTTTAGAAGGTGCTTAAAGTGACTTTAAAGAGAATGAGACGATGCAAAATGAGGTTTAGAAGGTGCTTAAAGTGACTTTAAAGAGAATGAGACGATGCAAAATGAGGTTTAGAAGGTGCTTAAAGTGACTTTAAAGAGAATGAGACGATGCAAAATGGTGTTTAGAAGGTGCTTAAGGTGACTTTAAAGAGAATGAGACGATGCAAAATGAGGTTTAGAAGGTGCTTAAAGTGACTTTAAAGAGAATGAGACGATGCAAAATGAGGTTTAGAAGGTGCTTAAAGTGACTTTAAAGAGAATGAGACGATGCAAAATGGTGTTTAGAAGGTGCTTAAAGTGACTTTAAAGAGAATGAGACGATGCAAAATGGTGTTTAGAAGGTGCTTAAAGTGACTTTAAAGAGAATGAGACGATGCAAAATGGTGTTTAGAAGGTGCTTAAGGTGACTTTAAAGAGAATGAGACGATGCAAAATGAGGTTTAGAAGGTGCTTAATGTGACTTTAAAGAGAATGAGACGATGCAAAATGGTGTTTAGAAGGTGCTTAAGGTGACTTTAAAGAGAATGAGACGATGCAAAATGAGGTTTAGAAGGTGCTTAAAGTGACTTTAAAGAGAATGAGACGATGCAAAATGGTGTTTAGAAGGTGCTTAAAGTGACTTTAAAGAGAATGAGACGATGCAAAATGAGGTTTAGAAGGTGCTTAAAGTGACTTTAAAGAGAATGAGACGATGCAAAATGGTGTTTAGAAGGTGCTTAAGGTGACTTTAAAGAGAATGAGACGATGCAAAATGAGGTTTAGAAGGTGCTTAAAGTGACTTTAAAGAGAATGAGACGATGCAAAATGAGGTTTAGAAGGTGCTTAAAGTGACTTTAAAGAGAATGAGACGATGCAAAATGGTGTTTAGAAGGTGCTTAAGGTGACTTTAAAGAGAATGAGACGATGCAAAATGAGGTTTAGAAGGTGCTTAAAGTGACTTTAAAGAGAATGAGACGATGCAAAATGGTGTTTAGAAGGTGCTTAAGGTGACTTTAAAGAGAATGAGACGATGCAAAATGAGGTTTAGAAGGTGCTTAAAGTGACTTTAAAGAGAATGAGACGATGCAAAATGGTGTTTAGAAGGTGCTTAAGGTGACTTTAAAGAGTATGAGACGATGCAAAATGAGGTTTAGAAGGTGCTTAAAGTGACTTTAAAGAGAATGAGACGATGCAAAATGAGGTTTAGAAGGTGCTTAAAGTGACTTTAAAGAGAATGAGACGATGCAAAATGGTGTTTAGAAGGTGCTTAAGGTGACTTTAAAGAGAATGAGACGATGCAAAATGAGGTTTAGAAGGTGCTTAAAGTGACTTTAAAGAGAATGAGACGATGCAAAATGAGGTTTAGAAGGTGCTTAAAGTGACTTTAAAGAGAATGAGACGATGCAAAATGAGGTTTAGAAGGTGCTTAAAGTGACTTTAAAGAGAATGAGACGATGCAAAATGAGGTTTAGAAGGTGCTTAAAGTGACTTTAAAGAGAATGAGACGATGCAAAATGGTGTTTAGAAGGTGCTTAAGGTGACTTTAAAGAGAATGAGACGATGCAAAATGAGGTTTAGAAGGTGCTTAAAGTGACTTTAAAGAGAATGAGACGATGCAAAATGAGGTTTAGAAGGTGCTTAAAGTGACTTTAAAGAGAATGAGACGATGCAAAATGGTGTTTAGAAGGTGCTTAAAGTGACTTTAAAGAGAATGAGACGATGCAAAATGGTCTTTAGAAGGTGCTTAAAGTGACTTTAAAGAGAATGAGACGATGCAAAATGGTGTTTAGAAGGTGCTTAAGGTGACTTTAAAGAGAATGAGACGATGCAAAATGAGGTTTAGAAGGTGCTTAATGTGACTTTAAAGAGAATGAGACGATGCAAAATGGTGTTTAGAAGGTGCTTAAGGTGACTTTAAAGAGAATGAGACGATGCAAAATGAGGTTTAGAAGGTGCTTAAAGTGACTTTAAAGAGAATGAGACGATGCAAAATGAGGTTTAGAAGGTGCTTAAGGTGACTTTAAAGAGAATGAGACGATGCAAAATGAGGTTTAGAAGGTGCTTAAAGTGACTTTAAAGAGAATGAGACGATGCAAAATGGTGTTTAGAAGGTGCTTAAGGTGACTTTAAAGAGAATGAGACGATGCAAAATGAGGTTTAGAAGGTGCTTAAAGTGACTTTAAAGAGAATGAGACGATGCAAAATGAGGTTTAGAAGGTGCTTAAAGTGACTTTAAAGAGAATGAGACGATGCAAAATGGTGTTTAGAAGGTGCTTAAGGTGACTTTAAAGAGAATGAGACGATGCAAAATGAGGTTTAGAAGGTGCTTAAAGTGACTTTAAAGAGAATGAGACGATGCAAAATGGTGTTTAGAAGGTGCTTATGGTGACTTTAAAGAGAATGAGACGATGCAAAATGAGGTTTAGAAGGTGCTTAAAGTGACTTTAAAGAGAATGAGACGATGCAAAATGAGGTTTAGAAGGTGCTTAAAGTGACTTTAAAGAGAATGAGACGATGCAAAATGGTGTTTAGAAGGTGCTTAAGTTGACTTTAAAGAGAATGAGACGATGCAAAATGAGGTTTAGAAGGTGCTTAATGTGACTTTAAAGAGAATGAGACGATGCAAAATGGTGTTTAGAAGGTGCTTAAGGTGACTTTAAAGAGAATGAGACGATGCAAAATGAGGTTTAGAAGGTGCTTAAAGTGACTTTAAAGAGAATGAGACGATGCAAAATGAGGTTTAGAAGGTGCTTAAAGTGACTTTAAAGAGAATGAGACGATGCAAAATGAGGTTTAGAAGGTGCTTAAGGTGACTTTAAAGAGAATGAGACGATGCAAAATGAGGTTTAGAAGGTGCTTAAAGTGACTTTAAAGAGAATGAGACGATGCAAAATGGTGTTTAGAAGGTGCTTAAGGTGACTTTAAAGAGAATGAGACGATGCAAAATGAGGTTTAGAAGGTGCTTAAAGTGACTTTAAAGAGAATGAGACGATGCAAAATGAGGTTTAGAAGGTGCTTAAAGTGACTTTAAAGAGAATGAGACGATGCAAAATGGTGTTTAGAAGGTGCTTAAGGTGACTTTAAAGAGAATGAGACGATGCAAAATGAGGTTTAGAAGGTGCTTAAAGTGACTTTAAAGAGAATGAGACGATGCAAAATGGTGTTTAGAAGGTGCTTAAGGTGACTTTAAAGAGAATGAGACGATGCAAAATGAGGTTTAGAAGGTGCTTAAAGTGACTTTAAAGAGAATGAGACGATGCAAAATGAGGTTTAGGAGGTGCTTAAAGTGACTTTAAAGAGAATGAGACGATGCAAAATGGTGTTTAGAAGGTGCTTAAGGTGACTTTAAAGAGAATGAGACGATGCAAAATGAGGTTTAGAAGGTGCTTAAAGTGACTTTAAAGAGAATGAGACGATGCAAAATGAGGTTTAGAAGGTGCTTAAAGTGACTTTAAAGAGAATGAGACGATGCAAAATGGTGTTTAGAAGGTGCTTAAAGTGACTTTAAAGAGAATGAGACGATGCAAAATGGTGTTTAGAAGGTGCTTAAAGTGACTTTAAAGAGAATGAGACGATGCAAAATGGTGTTTAGAAGGTGCTTAAGGTGACTTTAAAGAGAATGAGACGATGCAAAATGAGGTTTAGAAGGTGCTTAATGTGACTTTAAAGAGAATGAGACGATGCAAAATGGTGTTTAGAAGGTGCTTAAGGTGACTTTAAAGAGAATGAGACGATGCAAAATGAGGTTTAGAAGGTGCTTAAAGTGACTTTAAAGAGAATGAGACGATGCAAAATGGTGTTTAGAAGGTGCTTAAGGTGACTTTAAAGAGAATGAGACGATGCAAAATGAGGTTTAGAAGGTGCTTAAAGTGACTTTAAAGAGAATGAGACGATGCAAAATGGTGTTTAGAAGGTGCTTAAGGTGACTTTAAAGAGAATGAGACGATGCAAAATGAGGTTTAGAAGGTGCTTAAAGTGACTTTAAAGAGAATGAGACGATGCAAAATGAGGTTTAGAAGGTGCTTAAAGTGACTTTAAAGAGAATGAGACGATGCAAAATGGTGTTTAGAAGGTGCTTAAGGTGACTTTAAAGAGAATGAGACGATGCAAAATGAGGTTTAGAAGGTGCTTAAAGTGACTTTAAAGAGAATGAGACGATGCAAAATGGTGTTTAGAAGGTGCTTATGGTGACTTTAAAGAGAATGAGACGATGCAAAATGAGGTTTAGAAGGTGCTTAAAGTGACTTTAAAGAGAATGAGACGATGCAAAATGAGGTTTAGAAGGTGCTTAAAGTGACTTTAAAGAGAATGAGACGATGCAAAATAGTGTTTAGAAGGTGCTTAAGGTGACTTTAAAGAGAATGAGACGATGCAAAATGAGGTTTAGAAGGTGCTTAAAGTGACTTTAAAGAGAATGAGACGATGCAAAATGGTGTTTAGAAGGTGCTTAAGGTGACTTTAAAGAGAATGAGACGATGCAAAATGAGGTTTAGAAGGTGCTTAAAGTGACTTTAAAGAGAATGAGACGATGCAAAATGAGGTTTAGAAGGTGCTTAAAGTGACTTTAAAGAGAATGAGACGATGCAAAATGGTGTTTAGAAGGTGCTTAAAGTGACTTTAAAGAGAATGAGACGATGCAAAATGGTGTTTAGAAGGTGCTTAAGGTGACTTTAAAGAGAATGAGACGATGCAAAATGAGGTTTAGAAGGTGCTTAAAGTGACTTTAAAGAGAATGAGACGATGCAAAATGGTGTTTAGAAGGTGCTTAAAGTGACTTTAAAGAGAATGAGACGATGCAAAATGGTGTTTAGAAGGTGCTTAAAGTGACTTTAAAGAGAATGAGACGATGCAAAATGAGGTTTAGAAGGTGCTTAAAGTGACTTTAAGGAGAATGAGACGATGCAAAATGAGGTTTAGAAGGTGCTTAAAGTGACTTTAAAGAGAATGAGACGATGCAAAATGGTGTTTAGAAGGTGCTTAAAGTGACTTTAAAGAGAATGAGACGATGCAAAATGAGGTTTAGAAGGTGCTTAAAGTGACTTTAAAGAGAATGAGACGATGCAAAATGGTGTTTAGAAGGTGCTTAAAGTGACTTTAAAGAGAATGAGACGATGCAAAATGAGGTTAAGAAGGTGCTTAAAGTGACTTTAAAGAGAATGAGACGATGCAAAATGAGGTTTAGAAGGTGCTTAAGGTGACTTTAAAGAGAATGAGACGATGCAAAATGAGGTTTAGAAGGTGCTTAAAGTGACTTTAAAGAGAATGAGACGATGCAAAATGGTGTTTAGAAGGTGCTTAAAGTGACTTTAAAGAGAATGAGACGATGCAAAATGGTGTTTAGAAGGTGCTTAAGGTGACTTTAAAGAGAATGAGACGATGCAAAATGAGGCTTAGAAGGTGCTTAAAGTGACTTTAAAGAGAATGAGACGATGCAAAATGGTGTTTAGAAGGTGCTTAAGGTGACTTTAAAGAGAATGAGACGATGCAAAATGAGGTTTAGAAGGTGCTTAAAGTGACTTTAAAGAGAATGAGACGATGCAAAATGAGGTTTAGAAGGTGCTTAAAGTGACTTTAAAGAGAATGAGACGATGCAAAATGAGGTTTAGAAGGTGCTTAAGGTGACTTTAAAGAGAATGAGACGATGCAAAATGAGGTTTAGAAGGTGCTTAATGTGACTTTAAAGAGAATGAGACGATGCAAAATGAGGTTTAGAAGGTGCTTAAAGTGACTTTAAAGAGAATGAGACGATGCAAAATGGTGTTTAGAAGGTGCTTAAAGTGACTTTAAAGAGAATGAGACGATGCAAAATGGTGTTTAGAAGGTGCTTAAAGTGACTTTAAAGAGAATGAGACGATGCAAAATGGTGTTTAGGAGGTGCTTAAGGTGACTTTAAAGAGAATGAGACGATGCAAAATGAGGTTTAGAAGGTGCTTAAAGTGACTTTAAAGAGAATGAGACGATGCAAAATGAGGTTTAGAAGGTGCTTAAAGTGACTTTAAAGAGAATGAGACGATGCAAAATGAGGTTTAGAAGGTGCTTAAAGTGACTTTAAAGAGAATGAGACGATGCAAAATGGTGTTTAGAAGGTGCTTAAGGTGACTTTAAAGAGAATGAGACGATGCAAAATGAGGTTTAGAAGGTGCTTAAAGTGACTTTAAAGAGAATGAGACGATGCAAAATGAGGTTTAGAAGGTGCTTAAAGTGACTTTAAAGAGAATGAGACGATGCAAAATGGTGTTTAGAAGGTGCTTAAAGTGACTTTAAAGAGAATGAGACGATGCAAAATGAGGTTTAGAAGGTGCTTAAAGTGACTTTAAAGAGAATGAGACGATGCAAAATGGTGTTTAGAAGGTGCTTAAAGTGACTTTAAAGAGAATGAGACGATGCAAAATGGTGTTTAGAAGGTGCTTAAGGTGACTTTAAAGAGAATGAGACGATGCAAAATGAGGTTTAGAAGGTGCTTAAAGTGACTTTAAAGAGAATGAGACGATGCAAAATGGTGTTTAGAAGGTGCTTAAGGTGACTTTAAAGAGAATGAGACGATGCAAAATGAGGTTTAGAAGGTGCTTAAAGTGACTTTAAAGAGAATGAGACGATGCAAAATGAGGTTTAGAAGGTGCTTAAAGTGACTTTAAAGAGAATGAGACGATGCAAAATGGTGTTTAGAAGGTGCTTAAAGTGACTTTAAAGAGAATGAGACGATGCAAAATGGTGTTTAGAAGGTGCTTAAGGTGACTTTAAAGAGAATGAGACGATGCAAAATGAGGTTTAGAAGGTGCTTAAAGTGACTTTAAAGAGAATGAGACGATGCAAAATGAGGTTTAGAAGGTGCTTAAAGTGACTTTAAAGAGAATGAGACGATGCAAAATGGTGTTTAGAAGGTGCTTAAAGTGACTTTAAAGAGAATGAGACGATGCAAAATGAGGTTTAGAAGGTGCTTAAAGTGACTTTAAAGAGAATGAGACGATGCAAAATGGTGTTTAGAAGGTGCTTAAAGTGACTTTAAAGAGAATGAGACGATGCAAAATGAGGTTAAGAAGGTGCTTAAAGTGACTTTAAAGAGAATGAGACGATGCAAAATGAGGTTTAGAAGGTGCTTAAAGTGACTTTAAAGAGAATGAGACGATGCAAAATGGTGTTTAGAAGGTGCTTAAGGTGACTTTAAAGAGAATGAGACGATGCAAAATGAGGTTTAGAAGGTGCTTAAAGTGACTTTAAAGAGAATGAGACGATGCAAAATGGTGTTTAGAAGGTGCTTAAGGTGACTTTAAAGAGAATGAGACGATGCAAAATGAGGTTTAGAAGGTGCTTAAAGTGACTTTAAAGAGAATGAGACGATGCAAAATGGTGTTTAGAAGGTGCTTAAGGTGACTTTAAAGAGTATGAGACGATGCAAAATGAGGTTTAGAAGGTGCTTAAAGTGACTTTAAAGAGAATGAGACGATGCAAAATGAGGTTTAGAAGGTGCTTAAAGTGACTTTAAAGAGAATGAGACGATGCAAAATGGTGTTTAGAAGGTGCTTAAGGTGACTTTAAAGAGAATGAGACGATGCAAAATGAGGTTTAGAAGGTGCTTAAAGTGACTTTAAAGAGAATGAGACGATGCAAAATGAGGTTTAGAAGGTGCTTAAAGTGACTTTAAAGAGAATGAGACGATGCAAAATGAGGTTTAGAAGGTGCTTAAAGTGACTTTAAAGAGAATGAGACGATGCAAAATGAGGTTTAGAAGGTGCTTAAAGTGACTTTAAAGAGAATGAGACGATGCAAAATGGTGTTTAGAAGGTGCTTAAGGTGACTTTAAAGAGAATGAGACGATGCAAAATGAGGTTTAGAAGGTGCTTAAAGTGACTTTAAAGAGAATGAGACGATGCAAAATGAGGTTTAGAAGGTGCTTAAAGTGACTTTAAAGAGAATGAGACGATGCAAAATGGTGTTTAGAAGGTGCTTAAAGTGACTTTAAAGAGAATGAGACGATGCAAAATGGTGTTTAGAAGGTGCTTAAAGTGACTTTAAAGAGAATGAGACGATGCAAAATGGTGTTTAGAAGGTGCTTAAGGTGACTTTAAAGAGAATGAGACGATGCAAAATGAGGTTTAGAAGGTGCTTAATGTGACTTTAAAGAGAATGAGACGATGCAAAATGGTGTTTAGAAGGTGCTTAAGGTGACTTTAAAGAGAATGAGACGATGCAAAATGAGGTTTAGAAGGTGCTTAAAGTGACTTTAAAGAGAATGAGACGATGCAAAATGAGGTTTAGAAGGTGCTTAAGGTGACTTTAAAGAGAATGAGACGATGCAAAATGAGGTTTAGAAGGTGCTTAAAGTGACTTTAAAGAGAATGAGACGATGCAAAATGGTGTTTAGAAGGTGCTTAAGGTGACTTTAAAGAGAATGAGACGATGCAAAATGAGGTTTAGAAGGTGCTTAAAGTGACTTTAAAGAGAATGAGACGATGCAAAATGAGGTTTAGAAGGTGCTTAAAGTGACTTTAAAGAGAATGAGACGATGCAAAATGGTGTTTAGAAGGTGCTTAAGGTGACTTTAAAGAGAATGAGACGATGCAAAATGAGGTTTAGAAGGTGCTTAAAGTGACTTTAAAGAGAATGAGACGATGCAAAATGGTGTTTAGAAGGTGCTTATGGTGACTTTAAAGAGAATGAGACGATGCAAAATGAGGTTTAGAAGGTGCTTAAAGTGACTTTAAAGAGAATGAGACGATGCAAAATGAGGTTTAGAAGGTGCTTAAAGTGACTTTAAAGAGAATGAGACGATGCAAAATGGTGTTTAGAAGGTGCTTAAGTTGACTTTAAAGAGAATGAGACGATGCAAAATGAGGTTTAGAAGGTGCTTAATGTGACTTTAAAGAGAATGAGACGATGCAAAATGGTGTTTAGAAGGTGCTTAAGGTGACTTTAAAGAGAATGAGACGATGCAAAATGAGGTTTAGAAGGTGCTTAAAGTGACTTTAAAGAGAATGAGACGATGCAAAATGAGGTTTAGAAGGTGCTTAAAGTGACTTTAAAGAGAATGAGACGATGCAAAATGAGGTTTAGAAGGTGCTTAAGGTGACTTTAAAGAGAATGAGACGATGCAAAATGAGGTTTAGAAGGTGCTTAAAGTGACTTTAAAGAGAATGAGACGATGCAAAATGGTGTTTAGAAGGTGCTTAAGGTGACTTTAAAGAGAATGAGACGATGCAAAATGAGGTTTAGAAGGTGCTTAAAGTGACTTTAAAGAGAATGAGACGATGCAAAATGAGGTTTAGAAGGTGCTTAAAGTGACTTTAAAGAGAATGAGACGATGCAAAATGGTGTTTAGAAGGTGCTTAAGGTGACTTTAAAGAGAATGAGACGATGCAAAATGAGGTTTAGAAGGTGCTTAAAGTGACTTTAAAGAGAATGAGACGATGCAAAATGGTGTTTAGAAGGTGCTTAAGGTGACTTTAAAGAGAATGAGACGATGCAAAATGAGGTTTAGAAGGTGCTTAAAGTGACTTTAAAGAGAATGAGACGATGCAAAATGAGGTTTAGAAGGTGCTTAAAGTGACTTTAAAGAGAATGAGACGATGCAAAATGGTGTTTAGAAGGTGCTTAAGGTGACTTTAAAGAGAATGAGACGATGCAAAATGAGGTTTAGAAGGTGCTTAAAGTGACTTTAAAGAGAATGAGACGATGCAAAATGAGGTTTAGAAGGTGCTTAAAGTGACTTTAAAGAGAATGAGACGATGCAAAATGGTGTTTAGAAGGTGCTTAAAGTGACTTTAAAGAGAATGAGACGATGCAAAATGGTCTTTAGAAGGTGCTTAAAGTCACTTTAAAGAGAATGAGACGATGCAAAATGGTGTTTAGAAGGTGCTTAAGGTGACTTTAAAGAGAATGAGACGATGCAAAATGAGGTTTAGAAGGTGCTTAATGTGACTTTAAAGAGAATGAGACGATGCAAAATGGTGTTTAGAAGGTGCTTAAGGTGACTTTAAAGAGAATGAGACGATGCAAAATGAGGTTTAGAAGGTGCTTAAAGTGACTTTAAAGAGAATGAGACGATGCAAAATGGTGTTTAGAAGGTGCTTAAGGTGACTTTAAAGAGAATGAGACGATGCAAAATGAGGTTTAGAAGGTGCTTAAAGTGACTTTAAAGAGAATGAGACGATGCAAAATGGTGTTTAGAAGGTGCTTAAGGTGACTTTAAAGAGAATGAGACGATGCAAAATGAGGTTTAGAAGGTGCTTAAAGTGACTTTAAAGAGAATGAGACGATGCAAAATGAGGTTTAGAAGGTGCTTAAAGTGACTTTAAAGAGAATGAGACGATGCAAAATGGTGTTTAGAAGGTGCTTAAGGTGACTTTAAAGAGAATGAGACGATGCAAAATGAGGTTTAGAAGGTGCTTAAAGTGACTTTAAAGAGAATGAGACGATGCAAAATGGTGTTTAGAAGGTGCTTATGGTGACTTTAAAGAGAATGAGACGATGCAAAATGAGGTTTAGAAGGTGCTTAAAGTGACTTTAAAGAGAATGAGACGATGCAAAATGAGGTTTAGAAGGTGCTTAAAGTGACTTTAAAGAGAATGAGACGATGCAAAATAGTGTTTAGAAGGTGCTTAAGGTGACTTTAAAGAGAATGAGACGATGCAAAATGAGGTTTAGAAGGTGCTTAAAGTGACTTTAAAGAGAATGAGACGATGCAAAATGGGGTTTAGAAGGTGCTTAAGGTGACTTTAAAGAGAATGAGACGATGCAAAATGAGGTTTAGAAGGTGCTTAAAGTGACTTTAAAGAGAATGAGACGATGCAAAATGAGGTTTAGAAGGTGCTTAAAGTGACTTTAAAGAGAATGAGACGATGCAAAATGGTGTTTAGAAGGTGCTTAAAGTGACTTTAAAGAGAATGAGACGATGCAAAATGGTGTTTAGAAGGTGCTTAAGGTGACTGTACGATATTGCGACGCCTAAAGGTAGGCCACAGAACTCTACAAGGTTCTGAACAGTTAGGAATTTTGAATTTAACGAAACCCTACAAGTACCAGTTTATAATAACCTGCTGTTCAAAATTAACGGTTAATTGATAACAGTGTCACCGGTCTTAGACATCGCTAGCACAACATTTGTGACGTAAGTAAAGGCGTTCAGGAAATCAAATAAACCCAACTTGAGAAAAAACCACTGGTGTTTGTTAGGTTCTATCCCCAACATACCTAGCAGTATAATCCACAGAAAGTCCCTGGCGGGTAGCGATCTGTGGACACTATATTGCGTTCTCTGGTACCGTTTGGACAAACCCAGATTTTTGAAACCGTTTTCTTCTTTGTTCTATCCACCTGTATTAAACAAGTTCCGGAGTAGGCCGTACCCTACATTTTGGTCCTTCGAACCGGATCGGCGCAACGAACCTATCGTGCGCAGATTATTTCATACATTCATCGTCGGAAGAGGAACTTTCGTCAACCGGACGGGTTGATTGAACATCGGTGGCAGACCACGGACACCACACGAGGCCGATCCAGTGCGCATCGGTGCCTCAAGGGGAGAGAACCCAAGTCGGGAGTTCTCTTCAGTGGATCAGTCCAGCGCTTCGTGCCCAGCGTTTGTTCAACCCAGCGTCGACAGGAATCGTGTATCAACCGGACGGGTTGATTTTCCATCGGTGGCAGACCACGGACACCACACGAGGCCGATCCAGTGCGCATCGGGGCCTCACGGGAAGATAACTCAAGGTGTGAGTTTCCTTCGGTGGTACCGTCCAGCGTCTCATCGCCACGAGAAGTTTACTCAGCGTGATTGTGAGTACCAGTCCAGAGTGTCGTAGCAGTCGACGCTGACAAAACAGTGAAGTGAAAAAGTGAAAAGTGCAACAGACTAACTAATAGTCACAATGAACACTCGCAGTAAAGTGATGCATACCCCGCCACCAGGGAGTGACAATTCAGACGAAGCGGCTACGGAAGCCACGGTGGAACAGTGCGCGAGTGACCACGTGACGGAAACAACCCCACAGCACGTGTCACCAAAACCGTCGACGTCATCGCCAGGGGATCGCGAGTTGGCCGTGTTGCGGGCCAAAATGAAGCTGGCATATCGTCAACTTATGCAGCTTCAGCCGGACATCACCAACAACAAACTCCCTCCGGCCACTGCGCGGGTGCACTTACGCACATTACGGGAACTTCAAGGCACCCACGGCAGGATTATGCAGCACATCATAGATCTCCTGCCAGATGACCTCGAAGTCGACATGGACGCCGACGATGCCTTCCGGAAGATCCACACCACCTGCACAGCCATTCTGGAGGCACAGCTGGACGAAACACCAACAACGTCAGAAGCTCCGGTAACTTCGGCAGCGCATCACCTCAGTGTCCCGATGCCAACCTTTGACGGACGCTACGAAGAGTGGCCCAAATTCAAGGCCATGTTCCTCGACATCATGGGAAGGACACCTGTTTCGGATGCAGCAAAGTTACACCACCTGAACAAGGCACTCACCGGAAAGGCAGCAGGGATAATTAACGCAGCAATGGTGAGCAGCAACAACTACAAGAGTGCCTGGGAGGTGCTAGAAAAGCGGTTCGCGAACCCGAGAGCAATCGTCGACAAGCACATTGCTGGGTTACTGCAACTTAAACCCGTGCAACGCGAATCAGCCAGCGAACTTCGATCACTAGTAGAAACGTGTAAGGGTCACGTTGATGGGTTGCAGTTCTTAGAGAAGAACATTGATGAAACCAGCAACCTCATCATCACCCACATCCTCGCGTCGTGTATGGACTCCAGCACTCGTAAGGCATGGGAGCTTACATTGCAGCACGGCGAGTTTCCGGATTTGTTCCGTACGTTCGACTACATCACGCGACAATGTGAAGTGTTGGAGAGCTGCGCAGCAGGCAATACGGACAAACCATCTCGTCCAAAGCCGGCTCCTACTAAAGCGTTCACGTCGACCGTTACGCCGTCACCGACCGCAACATGTGTCATGTGCCAGGACAACCATATGCTCAGCAAGTGCGCGGATTTCATAGCACTGTCGCTACCAGACAAACGGGACAAGCTCCGAAGTTGGAAACGTTGTTTCAACTGTTTCGGAGCTGGTCATCTCAACAAAAGGTGCCCGTCGAAGTGGACGTGTCGCCGATGCCAGCAGAAACATCACACCTTGCTCCACGACGAAGGGACTAGTGCCGCCAGCGAGATCCGTCACGAACAGCCAACATCTGCAGCAGAACACCGTACAGCTACAATATCGCTTCACACGGCGATACCATCGACAGTGTTGCTGTCAACCGTCATGTTGTACATCACTGACAGCGCAGGGAAGAACCATGCTGCAAGGGCTCTCTTGGACAGTGGAGCACAGTCCAACTTCATTACGGGAAGGTTGGCGCAATTCTTAAACCTACCTCGGAAGTCGGTGAGCATTCCGCTGTCGGGGATTGGTGGCAGCCAAGCGACGAACGTAAAGTCATCAGTACGAGCCACCATCCAGTCACGCTGTTCATCATTTTCGACGTCGCTGGAGATGCTGGTACTGCCCAAGCTGTCAGCAGATGTGCCAGCCCATCGTATACACCACAGCCAGTGGACGATTCCAGCAACCTGCGTCTTGGCTGACCCAACATTCCACAAGCCTGGTGGAATCGATATCATCCTGGGTGCGGCGTGCTTCTACGAGCTTTTAAAAACCGGACGCATCTCACTTGGAGAAGGTATGCCGTCACTCCAAGAAACAGCATTTGGGTGGGTTGTAAGTGGCACAGCCCAGATAGCAGAGCAGTCGCTGCCAGTGGTGTGTTCAGTCGCCGTACACACCAACGAGCTGACTACGATGATGCGGAAATTCTTCACAATAGAAGACGTAGGCAGTCTCCCTAGTTGGAGTATCGAGGAGAGAGCCTGTGAGGACCACTACGCGGCCACTACAAGCAGAGACGAAGCCGGCCGATATGTCGTCCGACTTCCGAGAAAGTCTGACATGATCGGGAAACTAGGTGACTCGCGGACGATCGCCCTCCATCGGTTTCTGGCTATCGAGAGACGTATGCAGCGAGAACCCGAAACAAAAAAGGCATACGTGGAGTTCATGGCCGAATACCTCCGCTTAGGCCACATGACAAAGGTGGCAGCAGCAGTTGATAGTCGGGAAACATTCTACCTCCCACACCATCCTGTTTTTAAGGCCGACAGCACCACCACGAAGTGTCGGGTTGTGTTCGACGCATCCAGCAAGTCATCGACAGGAGTGTCGTTGAATGATACGCTGATGATCGGACCAACAATTCAACAAGATGCTACATCGATCCTGATGCGATTCAGAACTCATCAAATTGCACTGACAGGAGATGTGGCAAAAATGTACCGCCAAGTATGGGTACATCCCAGCGATCGCGCCCTACAGCGCATTCTGTGGCGAGCTTCGCCCCATGATCCCATCGAAGAATATGAGCTGAATACTGTAACTTATGGCACCGCATCTGCACCATTCCTTGCGGTGAGATCTCTGCAACAAACAGTATTGGATCATGGAAGGGACTTTCCAATAGCAGCAGCTCGGTTCGCTGACTTTTACGTGGATGACTTTGTGTCTGGAGCTGATTCACCCGAGGCTGCTCAAACCTTGCAACAGCAAACCGAACAACTGTTTGCCAAAGGTGGATTTGAGCTGCGGAAATGGGCATCAAACGAGGAAGCGGTGTTGCATCATGTGGACCAACAAAGCCGAGCATCCAGCCCATATCCCAACGACGATGACGACGGATCGTTGGCAACACTTGGAATCATATGGGATACGTCAGCGGACACTCTGCGCTTCAAAGTCCAAGCCCCGGATGTCATCGAAGATGCAACCAAACGCAAGGTATTGTCCACCATTGGAAAGATCTACGATCCGGTGGGGTTTGTTGACCCAGTGAAGGCGGTTGCCAAGCAACTTCTTCAACGGGTGTGGAACCTGAAACACGTCAACCAACAACCCTGGGGATGGGATGCTGAACTTCCGCCGCAGCTACGAACGGAATGGCTCAACTTTCTTGAGCAAATGCAATACCTTCACAACATCAGCATTCCGCGAGTCGCCATTAGATCTTCAGTGACCACCATCCAATACCACGTCTTCTGCGATGCTTCGGAGAAAGGATATGGAGCATGCTGCTACATCCGTAGTTGCGATGCCCAGGGACATGGCACAATGGAGCTCTTCGCCTCAAAAACCAAAGTGACGCCCCTCAATAGCAAGCACTCTATCGCTCGGCTTGAACTGTGCGCAGCACAGTTGGCCAGCTTGCTATTCGACCGAGTAAGAACTGCGGTAAACCCAGGCTCTCTGGCAGTCTTCTGGACAGACTCCATGACTGTGGTACATTGGCTGCGAGCATCACCGAACTCCTGGAAGCCATATGTTGCCAACCGGGTATCGCAGGTGCAACAACTAACGGAGGGTTGCACGTGGCGTCACATCGCAGGAGTCGACAACCCTGCTGACCTTGCTTCCCGAGGATGTTTGGGCAAAGATCTCCTCTCCAGTACCCTATGGTGGCAGGGTCCTTCCTGGATGAGCCTGCCAGAAGATCAATGGCCTCCACCACTGCTTGCGACACCAGATCCTTCAGTGCAAGCAGAGCAGCGAGTAGCAGTTGTGGCATGCGCTGCCATTGAGCTGCCAGCTCACCACATATTTACGCTCTTTTCATCGTATTCTAAGCTGAGACGGATGACAGCATACTGGGTTCAGTATTGGAACCGATGCACCAAACGCCGGTCGTACGAGAACCCTGGCCTGACGACGAAGGACTTGACGGATGCAGAAGAAGTGCTGTGCCGCTTGGCTCAACGAGACCACCTGCAGCAAGAAATCAAGGCCTTGCAGCAGAAGAAACCCGTTCCTGCGTCGTCCCCGCTTAGATGGTTGCATCCGCAACTAGGAGCTGACGGAATCATCCGAGTTGGAGGACGTTTGTCCAATTCACCGCTAGCGGAGGATGTTAAGCACCCACTAGTTGTTCCGGCCAGCCATCCATTCGCTCGTCTGCTGATGGAACATTTTCATAAACAGTTACTTCACGCGGGACCGACTCTGATGCTAAACACGTGCAGACAACGCTTCTGGATTACAAGTGGCCGAAATCTCGCCCGGAAGGTATTTCACCAGTGCCACACATGCTTCCGCGCCCGACCATCATCGTCAGCAACTATAATGGCTGACCTGCCGGCTGTCCGAGTAACACCGGCCCCTCCTTTTTCGATCACCGGTGTTGACTACTGTGGTCCAGTGTTCCTGAAAGGTGGCCACCGACGGGCGGCGCCCGTGAAGGCATACGTCGCCATATTTGTATGCTTCACCACCCGTGCCGTACACATCGAGCTGGTGTCAAACCTGACAACGGAAGCATTTATAGCAGCATTACGACGGTTTGTGTCTCGTCGTGGTTTGCCATTGGAGTTACACTCGGACAACGCGACGAACTTCAAGGGAGCAGCAAACAAGCTGAACGAGTTGTACAAGCTGTTGCGTACAACTGAACACCAGCAGAGCATTCAAGCTTGGACACTAGAACGCAAAATTTCATGGAAGTTCATCCCACCAAGAGCTCCTCACTTCGGTGGACTGTGGGAAGCCGCCGTCAAAACCATGAAGTACCACCTAGTGCGCGTTTTAGGAACGACATCACTTTCGTATGAGGACATGTCTACGCTACTGGACGAGATAGAATGCTGTGTCAACTCCCGGCCTATAACATCGATGTCAGATGACCCACACGATATGACAGCCCTCACTCCTGGACATTTCCTGGTTGGAACGAACCTACAGCTTGTTCCGGACCACTGCTTGCTGTACGAAGCCGAAAACCGGTTGAACCACTGGCGTCATGTTCAACAACTTCGCCAGCACTTTTGGAACCGTTGGCAGAAGGAGTATTTACAACAACTGCAGGCGCGTTCTAAATGGACAAAGGAAGGTACAACCACAGTAACGCCAGGAACGTTAGTTATAATTAAGGAAGATAATGTGCCTTCGGCGTGTTGGCCATTAGCACGCGTAATCGAGGAGCATCCTGGAAAGGATGGCAAAGCGCGTGTCTTTACATTGCGTACAAGTAAGGGAAGTACAGTGACTAGGCCATTGGTAAAGCTGTGTGTATTACCAAAAGCAAACAGTTAAAATTATTCAATTTTAAGGTGGCAGAATGTACGATATTGCGACGCCTAAAGGTAGGCCACAGAACTCTACAAGGTTCTGAACAGTTAGGAATTTTGAATTTAACGAAACCCTACAAGTACCAGTTTATAATAACCTGCTGTTCAAAATTAACGGTTAATTGATAACAGTGTCACCGGTCTTAGACATCGCTAGCACAACATTTGTGACGTAAGTAAAGGCGTTCAGGAAATCAAATAAACCCAACTTGAGAAAAAACCACTGGTGTTTGTTAGGTTCTATCCCCAACATACCTAGCAGTATAATCCACAGAAAGTCCCTGGCGGGTAGCGATCTGTGGACACTATATTGCGTTCTCTGGTACCGTTTGGACAAACCCAGATTTTTGAAACCGTTTTCTTCTTTGTTCTATCCACCTGTATTAAACAAGTTCCGGAGTAGGCCGTACCCTACAGTGACTTTAAAGAGAATGAGACGATGCAAAATGAGGTTTAGAAGGTGCTTAAAGTGACTTTAAAGAGAATGAGACGATGCAAAATGGTGTTTAGAAGGTGCTTAAAGTGACTTTAAAGAGAATGAGACGATGCAAAATGGTGTTTAGAAGGTGCTTAAAGTGACTTTAAAGAGAATGAGACGATGCAAAATGAGGTTTAGAAGGTGCTTAAAGTGACTTTAAGGAGAATGAGACGATGCAAAATGAGGTTTAGAAGGTGCTTAAAGTGACTTTAAAGAGAATGAGACGATGCAAAATGGTGTTTAGAAGGTGCTTAAAGTGACTTTAAAGAGAATGAGACGATGCAAAATGAGGTTTAGAAGGTGCTTAAAGTGACTTTAAAGAGAATGAGACGATGCAAAATGGTGTTTAGAAGGTGCTTAAAGTGACTTTAAAGAGAATGAGACGATGCAAAATGAGGTTAAGAAGGTGCTTAAAGTGACTTTAAAGAGAATGAGACGATGCAAAATGAGGTTTAGAAGGTGCTTAAGGTGACTTTAAAGAGAATGAGACGATGCAAAATGAGGTTTAGAAGGTGCTTAAAGTGACTTTAAAGAGAATGAGACGATGCAAAATGGTGTTTAGAAGGTGCTTAAAGTGACTTTAAAGAGAATGAGACGATGCAAAATGGTGTTTAGAAGGTGCTTAAGGTGACTTTAAAGAGAATGAGACGATGCAAAATGAGGCTTAGAAGGTGCTTAAAGTGACTTTAAAGAGAATGAGACGATGCAAAATGGTGTTTAGAAGGTGCTTAAGGTGACTTTAAAGAGAATGAGACGATGCAAAATGAGGTTTAGAAGGTGCTTAAAGTGACTTTAAAGAGAATGAGACGATGCAAAATGAGGTTTAGAAGGTGCTTAAAGTGACTTTAAAGAGAATGAGACGATGCAAAATGAGGTTTAGAAGGTGCTTAAGGTGACTTTAAAGAGAATGAGACGATGCAAAATGAGGTTTAGAAGGTGCTTAATGTGACTTTAAAGAGAATGAGACGATGCAAAATGAGGTTTAGAAGGTGCTTAAAGTGACTTTAAAGAGAATGAGACGATGCAAAATGGTGTTTAGAAGGTGCTTAAAGTGACTTTAAAGAGAATGAGACGATGCAAAATGGTGTTTAGAAGGTGCTTAAAGTGACTTTAAAGAGAATGAGACGATGCAAAATGGTGTTTAGGAGGTGCTTAAGGTGACTTTAAAGAGAATGAGACGATGCAAAATGAGGTTTAGAAGGTGCTTAAAGTGACTTTAAAGAGAATGAGACGATGCAAAATGAGGTTTAGAAGGTGCTTAAAGTGACTTTAAAGAGAATGAGACGATGCAAAATGAGGTTTAGAAGGTGCTTAAAGTGACTTTAAAGAGAATGAGACGATGCAAAATGGTGTTTAGAAGGTGCTTAAGGTGACTTTAAAGAGAATGAGACGATGCAAAATGAGGTTTAGAAGGTGCTTAAAGTGACTTTAAAGAGAATGAGACGATGCAAAATGAGGTTTAGAAGGTGCTTAAAGTGACTTTAAAGAGAATGAGACGATGCAAAATGGTGTTTAGAAGGTGCTTAAAGTGACTTTAAAGAGAATGAGACGATGCAAAATGAGGTTTAGAAGGTGCTTAAAGTGACTTTAAAGAGAATGAGACGATGCAAAATGGTGTTTAGAAGGTGCTTAAAGTGACTTTAAAGAGAATGAGACGATGCAAAATGGTGTTTAGAAGGTGCTTAAGGTGACTTTAAAGAGAATGAGACGATGCAAAATGAGGTTTAGAAGGTGCTTAAAGTGACTTTAAAGAGAATGAGACGATGCAAAATGGTGTTTAGAAGGTGCTTAAGGTGACTTTAAAGAGAATGAGACGATGCAAAATGAGGTTTAGAAGGTGCTTAAAGTGACTTTAAAGAGAATGAGACGATGCAAAATGAGGTTTAGAAGGTGCTTAAAGTGACTTTAAAGAGAATGAGACGATGCAAAATGGTGTTTAGAAGGTGCTTAAAGTGACTTTAAAGAGAATGAGACGATGCAAAATGGTGTTTAGAAGGTGCTTAAGGTGACTTTAAAGAGAATGAGACGATGCAAAATGAGGTTTAGAAGGTGCTTAAAGTGACTTTAAAGAGAATGAGACGATGCAAAATGAGGTTTAGAAGGTGCTTAAAGTGACTTTAAAGAGAATGAGACGATGCAAAATGGTGTTTAGAAGGTGCTTAAAGTGACTTTAAAGAGAATGAGACGATGCAAAATGAGGTTTAGAAGGTGCTTAAAGTGACTTTAAAGAGAATGAGACGATGCAAAATGGTGTTTAGAAGGTGCTTAAAGTGACTTTAAAGAGAATGAGACGATGCAAAATGAGGTTAAGAAGGTGCTTAAAGTGACTTTAAAGAGAATGAGACGATGCAAAATGAGGTTTAGAAGGTGCTTAAAGTGACTTTAAAGAGAATGAGACGATGCAAAATGGTGTTTAGAAGGTGCTTAAAGTGACTTTAAAGAGAATGAGACGATGCAAAATGAGGTTTAGAAGGTGCTTAAAGTGACTTTAAAGAGAATGAGACGATGCAAAATGGTGTTTAGAAGGTGCTTAAAGTGACTTTAAAGAGAATGAGACGATGCAAAATGGTGTTTAGAAGGTGCTTAAGGTGACTTTAAAGAGAATGAGACGATGCAAAATGAGGTTTAGAAGGTGCTTAAAGTGACTTTAAAGAGAATGAGACGATGCAAAATGGTGTTTAGAAGGTGCTAAAAGTGACTTTAAAGAGAATGAGACGATGCAAAATGAGGTTTAGAAGGTGCTTAAAGTGACTTTAAAGAGAATGAGACGATGCAAAATGGTGTTTAGAAGGTGCTTAAAGTGACTTTAAAGAGAATGAGACGATGCAAAATGAGGTTTAGAAGGTGCTTAAGGTGACTTTAAAGAGAATGAGACGATGCAAAATGAGGTTTAGAAGGTGCTTAATGTGACTTTAAAGAGAATGAGACGATGCAAAATGAGGTTTAGAAGGTGCTTAAAGTGACTTTAAAGAGAATGAGACGATGCAAAATGGTGTTTAGAAGGTGCTTAAAGTGACTTTAAAGAGAATGAGACGATGCAAAATGGTGTTTAGAAGGTGCTTAAAGTGACTTTAAAGAGAATGAGACGATGCAAAATGGTGTTTAGGAGGTGCTTAAGGTGACTTTAAAGAGAATGAGACGATGCAAAATGAGGTTTAGAAGGTGCTTAAAGTGACTTTAAAGAGAATGAGACGATGCAAAATGAGGTTTAGAAGGTGCTTAAAGTGACTTTAAAGAGAATGAGACGATGCAAAATGAGGTTTAGAAGGTGCTTAAAGTGACTTTAAAGAGAATGAGACGATGCAAAATGGTGTTTAGAAGGTGCTTAAGGTGACTTTAAAGAGAATGAGACGATGCAAAATGAGGTTTAGAAGGTGCTTAAAGTGACTTTAAAGAGAATGAGACGATGCAAAATGAGGTTTAGAAGGTGCTTAAAGTGACTTTAAAGAGAATGAGACGATGCAAAATGGTGTTTAGAAGGTGCTTAAAGTGACTTTAAAGAGAATGAGACGATGCAAAATGAGGTTTAGAAGGTGCTTAAAGTGACTTTAAAGAGAATGAGACGATGCAAAATGGTGTTTAGAAGGTGCTTAAAGTGACTTTAAAGAGAATGAGACGATGCAAAATGGTGTTTAGAAGGTGCTTAAGGTGACTTTAAAGAGAATGAGACGATGCAAAATGAGGTTTAGAAGGTGCTTAAAGTGACTTTAAAGAGAATGAGACGATGCAAAATGGTGTTTAGAAGGTGCTTAAGGTGACTTTAAAGAGAATGAGACGATGCAAAATGAGGTTTAGAAGGTGCTTAAAGTGACTTTAAAGAGAATGAGACGATGCAAAATGAGGTTTAGAAGGTGCTTAAAGTGACTTTAAAGAGAATGAGACGATGCAAAATGGTGTTTAGAAGGTGCTTAAAGTGACTTTAAAGAGAATGAGACGATGCAAAATGGTGTTTAGAAGGTGCTTAAGGTGACTTTAAAGAGAATGAGACGATGCAAAATGAGGTTTAGAAGGTGCTTAAAGTGACTTTAAAGAGAATGAGACGATGCAAAATGAGGTTTAGAAGGTGCTTAAAGTGACTTTAAAGAGAATGAGACGATGCAAAATGGTGTTTAGAAGGTGCTTAAAGTGACTTTAAAGAGAATGAGACGATGCAAAATGAGGTTTAGAAGGTGCTTAAAGTGACTTTAAAGAGAATGAGACGATGCAAAATGGTGTTTAGAAGGTGCTTAAAGTGACTTTAAAGAGAATGAGACGATGCAAAATGAGGTTAAGAAGGTGCTTAAAGTGACTTTAAAGAGAATGAGACGATGCAAAATGAGGTTTAGAAGGTGCTTAAAGTGACTTTAAAGAGAATGAGACGATGCAAAATGGTGTTTAGAAGGTGCTTAAAGTGACTTTAAAGAGAATGAGACGATGCAAAATGAGGTTTAGAAGGTGCTTAAAGTGACTTTAAAGAGAATGAGACGATGCAAAATGGTGTTTAGAAGGTGCTTAAAGTGACTTTAAAGAGAATGAGACGATGCAAAATGGTGTTTAGAAGGTGCTTAAGGTGACTTTAAAGAGAATGAGACGATGCAAAATGAGGTTTAGAAGGTGCTTAAAGTGACTTTAAAGAGAATGAGACGATGCAAAATGGTGTTTAGAAGGTGCTTAAAGTGACTTTAAAGAGAATGAGACGATGCAAAATGGTGTTTAGAAGGTGCTAAAAGTGACTTTAAAGAGAATGAGACGATGCAAAATGAGGTTTAGAAGGTGCTTAAAGTGACTTTAAAGAGAATGAGACGATGCAAAATGAGGTTTAGAAGGTGCTTAAAGTGACTTTAAAGAGAATGAGACGATGCAAAATGGTGTTTAGAAGGTGCTTAAGGTGATTTTAAAGAGAATGAGACGATGCAAAATGAGGTTTAGAAGGTGCTTAAAGTGACTTTAAAGAGAATGAGACGATGCAAAATGGTGTTTAGAAGGTGCTTAAGGTGACTTTAAAGAGAATGAGACGATGCAAAATGAGGTTTAGAAGGTGCTTAAAGTGACTTTAAAGAGAATGAGACGATGCAAAATGGTGTTTAGAAGGTGCTTAAAGTGACTTTAAAGAGAATGAGACGATGCAAAATGGTGTTTAGAAGGTGCTTAAGGTGACTTTAAAGAGAATGAGACGATGCAAAATGAGGTTTAGAAGGTGCTTAAAGTGACTTTAAAGAGAATGAGACGATGCAAAATGGTGTTTAGAAGGTGCTTAAAGTGACTTTAAAGAGAATGAGACGATGCAAAATGAGGTTTAGAAGGTGCTTAAAGTGACTTTAAAGAGAATGAGACGATGCAAAATGAGGTTTAGAAGGTGCTTAAAGTGACTTTAAAGAGAATGAGACGATGCAAAATGGTGTTTAGAAGGTGCTTAAAGTGACTTTAAAGAGAATGAGACGATGCAAAATGAGGTTTAGAAGGTGCTTAAAGAGACTTTAAAGAGAATGAGACGATGCAAAATGAGGTTTAGAAGGTGCTTAAAGTGACTTTAAAGAGAATGAGACGATGCAAAATGAGGTTTAGAAGGTGCTTAAAGTGACTTTAAAGAGAATGAGACGATGCAAAATGGTGTTTAGAAGGTGCTTAAAGTGACTTTAAAGAGAATGAGACGATGCAAAATGGTGTTTAGAAGGTGCTTAAAGTGACTTTAAAGAGAATGAGACGATGCAAAATGAGGTTTAGAAGGTGCTTAAAGTGACTTTAAAGAGAATGAGACGATGCAAAATGGTGTTTAGAAGGTGCTTAAAGTGACTTTAAAGAGAATGAGACGATGCAAAATGGTGTTTAGAAGGTGCTTAAGGTGACTTTAAAGAGAATGAGACGATGCAAAATGAGGTTTAGAAGGTGCTTAAAGTGACTTTAAAGAGAATGAGACGATGCAAAATGGTGTTTAGAAGGTGCTTAAGGTGACTTTAAAGAGAATGAGACGATGCAAAATGAGGTTTAGAAGGTGCTTAAAGTGACTTTAAAGAGAATGAGACGATGCAAAATGAGGTTTAAAAGGTGCTTAAAGTGACTTTAAAGAGAATGAGACGATGCAAAATGGTGTTTAGAAGGTGCTTAAGGTGACTTTAAAGAGAATGAGACGATGCAAAATGAGGTTTAGAAGGTGCTTAAAGTGACTTTAAAGAGAATGAGACGATGCAAAATGGTGTTTAGAAGGTGCTTAAGGTGACTTTAAAGAGAATGAGACGATGCAAAATGAGGTTTAGAAGGTGCTTAAAGTGACTTTAAAGAGAATGAGACGATGCAAAATGAGGTTTAGAAGGTGCTTAAAGTGACTTTAAAGAGAATGAGACGATGCAAAATGAGGTTTAGAAGGTGCTTAAAGTGACTTTAAAGAGAATGAGACGATGCAAAATGGTGTTTAGAAGGTGCTTAAAGTGACTTTAAAGAGAATGAGACGATGCAAAATGGTGTTTAGAAGGTGCTTAAAGTGACTTTAAAGAGAATGAGACGATGCAAAATGGTCTTTAGAAGGTGCTTAAAGTGACTTTAAAGAGAATGAGACGATGCAAAATGGTGTTTAGAAGGTGCTTAAGGTGACTTTAAAGAGAATGAGACGATGCAAAATGAGGTTTAGAAGGTGCTTAATGTGACTTTAAAGAGAATGAGACGATGCAAAATGGTGTTTAGAAGGTGCTTAAGGTGACTTTAAAGAGAATGAGACGATGCAAAATGAGGTTTAGAAGGTGCTTAAAGTGACTTTAAAGAGAATGAGGCGATGCAAAATGGTGTTTAGAAGGTGCTTAAGGTGACTTTAAAGAGAATGAGACGATGCAAAATGAGGTTTAGAAGGTGCTTAAAGTGACTTTAAAGAGAATGAGACGATGCAAAATGAGGTTTAGAAGGTGCTTAAAGTGACTTTAAAGAGAATGAGACGATGCAAAATGGTGTTTAGAAGGTGCTTAAGGTGACTTTAAAGAGAATGAGACGATGCAAAATGAGGTTTAGAAGGTGCTTAAAGTGACTTTAAAGAGAATGAGACGATGCAAAATGAGGTTTAGAAGGTGCTTAAAGTGACTTTAAAGAGAATGAGACGATGCAAAATGGTGTTTAGAAGGTGCTTAAGGTGACTTTAAAGAGAATGAGACGATGCAAAATGGTGTTTAGAAGGTGCTTAAAGTGACTTTAAAGAGAATGAGACGATGCAAAATGGTGTTTAGAAGGTGCTTAAGGTGACTTTAAAGAGAATGAGACGATGCAAAATGGTGTTTAGAAGGTGCTTAAAGTGACTTTAAAGAGAATGAGACGATGCAAAATGGTGTTTAGAAGGTGCTTAAGGTGACTTTAAAGAGAATGAGACGATGCAAAATGAGGTTTAGAAGGTGCTTAAAGTGACTTTAAAGAGAATGAGACGATGCAAAATGAGGTTTAGAAGGTGCTTAAAGTGACTTTAAAGAGAATGAGACGATGCAAAATGAGGTTTAGAAGGTGCTTAAGGTGACTGTAAAGAGAATGAGACGATGCAAAATGAGGTTTAGAAGGTGCTTAAAGTGACTTTAAAGAGAATGAGACGATGCAAAATGGTGTTTAGAAGGTGCTTAAGGTGACTTTAAAGAGAATGAGACGATGCAAAATGAGGTTTAGAAGGTGCTTAAAGTGACTTTAAAGAGAATGAGACGATGCAAAATGAGGTTTAGAAGGTGCTTAAAGTGACTTTAAAGAGAATGAGACGATGCAAAATGGTGTTTAGAAGGTGCTTAAGGTGACTTTAAAGAGAATGAGACGATGCAAAATGAGGTTTAGAAGGTGCTTAAAGTGACTTTAAAGAGAATGAGACGATGCAAAATGGTGTTTAGAAGGTGCTTAAAGTGACTTTAAAGAGAATGAGACGATGCAAAATGGTGTTTAGAAGGTGCTTAAGGTGACTTTAAAGAGAATGAGACGATGCAAAATGGTGTTTAGAAGGTGCTTAAGGTGACTTTAAAGAGAATGAGACGATGCAAAATGAGGTTTAGAAGGTGCTTAAAGTGACTTTAAAGAGAATGAGACGATGCAAAATGAGGTTTAGAAGGTGCTTAAAGTGACTTTAAAGAGAATGAGACGATGCAAAATGAGGTTTAGAAGGTGCTTAAAGTGACTTTAAAGAGAATGAGACGATGCAAAATGGTGTTTAGAAGGTGCTTAAGGTGACTTTAAAGAGAATGAGACGATGCAAAATGAGGTTTAGAAGGTGCTTAATGTGACTTTAAAGAGAATGAGACGATGCAAAATGAGGTTTAGAAGGTGCTTAAAGTGACTTTAAAGAGAATGAGACGATGCAAAATGGTGTTTAGAAGGTGCTTAAAGTGACTTTAAAGAGAATGAGACGATGCAAAATGGTGTTTAGAAGGTGCTAAAAGTGACTTTAAAGAGAATGAGACGATGCAAAATGAGGTTTAGAAGGTGCTTAAAGTGACTTTAAAGAGAATGAGACGATGCAAAATGAGGTTTAGAAGGTGCTTAAAGTGACTTTAAAGAGAATGAGACGATGCAAAATGGTGTTTAGAAGGTGCTTAAGGTGACTTTAAAGAGAATGAGACGATGCAAAATGAGGTTTAGAAGGTGCTTAAAGTGACTTTAAAGAGAATGAGACGATGCAAAATGGTGTTTAGAAGGTGCTTAAAGTGACTTTAAAGAGAATGAGACGATGCAAAATGGTGTTTAGAAGGTGCTTAAGGTGACTTTAAAGAGAATGAGACGATGCAAAATGGTGTTTAGAAGGTGCTTAAGGTGACTTTAAAGAGAATGAGACGATGCAAAATGAGGTTAAGAAGGTGCTTAAAGTGACTTTAAAGAGAATGAGACGATGCAAAATGAGGTTTAGAAGGTGCTTAAGGTGACTTTAAAGAGAATGAGACGATGCAAAATGAGGTTTAGAAGGTGCTTAAAGTGACTTTAAAGAGAATGAGACGATGCAAAATGAGGTTTAGAAGGTGCTTAAAGTGACTTTAAAGAGAATGAGACGATGCAAAATGGTGTTTAGAAGGTGCTTAAGGTGACTTTAAAGAGAATGAGACGATGCAAAATGAGGCTTAGAAGGTGCTTAAAGTGACTTTAAAGAGAATGAGACGATGCAAAATGGTGTTTAGAAGGTGCTTAAGGTGACTTTAAAGAGAATGAGACGATGCAAAATGAGGTTTAGAAGGTGCTTAAAGTGACTTTAAAGAGAATGAGACGATGCAAAATGAGGTTTAGAAGGTGCTTAAAGTGACTTTAAAGAGAATGAGACGATGCAAAATGAGGTTTAGAAGGTGCTTAAAGTGACTTTAAAGAGAATGAGACGATGCAAAATGAGGTTTAGAAGGTGCTTAATGTGACTTTAAAGAGAATGAGACGATGCAAAATGAGGTTTAGAAGGTGCTTAAAGTGACTTTAAAGAGAATGAGACGATGCAAAATGGTGTTTAGAAGGTGCTTAAAGTGACTTTAAAGAGAATGAGACGATGCAAAATGGTGTTTAGAAGGTGCTTAAAGTGACTTTAAAGAGAATGAGACGATGCAAAATGAGGTTTAGAAGGTGCTTAAAGTGACTTTAAAGAGAATGAGACGATGCAAAATGAGGTTTAGAAGGTGCTTAAAGTGACTTTAAAGAGAATGAGACGATGCAAAATGGTGTTTAGAAGGTGCTTAAGGTGACTTTAAAGAGAATGAGACGATGCAAAATGAGGTTTAGAAGGTGCTTAAAGTGACTTTAAAGAGAATGAGACGATGCAAAATGGTGTTTAGAAGGTGCTTAAGGTGACTTTAAAGAGAATGAGACGATGCAAAATGAGGTTTAGAAGGTGCTTAAAGTGACTTTAAAGAGAATGAGACGATGCAAAATGAGGTTTAGAAGGTGCTTAAAGTGACTTTAAAGAGAATGAGACGATGCAAAATGGTGTTTAGAAGGTGCTTAAAGTGACTTTAAAGAGAATGAGACGATGCAAAATGGTCTTTAGAAGGTGCTTAAAGTGACTTTAAAGAGAATGAGACGATGCAAAATGGTGTTTAGAAGGTGCTTAAGGTGACTTTAAAGAGAATGAGACGATGCAAAATGAGGTTTAGAAGGTGCTTAATGTGACTTTAAAGAGAATGAGACGATGCAAAATGGTGTTTAGAAGGTGCTTAAGGTGACTTTAAAGAGAATGAGACGATGCAAAATGGTGTTTAGAAGGTGCTTAAGGTGACTTTAAAGAGAATGAGACAATGCAAAATGAGGTTTAGAAGGTGCTTAAAGTGACTTTAAAGAGAATGAGACGATGCAAAATGAGGTTTAGAAGGTGCTTAAAGTGACTTTAAAGAGAATGAGACGATGCAAAATGAGGTTTAGAAGGTGCTTAAAGTGACTTTAAAGAGAATGAGACGATGCAAAATGGTGTTTAGAAGGTGCTTAAGGTGACTTTAAAGAGAATGAGACGATGCAAAATGAGGTTTAGAAGGTGCTTAAAGTGACTTTAAAGAGAATGAGACGATGCAAAATGAGGTTTAGAAGGTGCTTAAAGTGACTTTAAAGAGAATGAGACGATGCAAAATGGTGTTTAGAAGGTGCTTAAAGTGACTTTAAAGAGAATGAGACGATGCAAAATGAGGTTTAGAAGGTGCTTAAAGTGACTTTAAAGAGAATGAGACGATGCAAAATGGTGTTTAGAAGGTGCTTAAAGTGACTTTAAAGAGAATGAGACGATGCAAAATGAGGTTAAGAAGGTGCTTAAGGTGACTTTAAAGAGAATGAGACGATGCAAAATGGTGTTTAGAAGGTGCTTAAAGTGACTTTAAAGAGAATGAGACGATGCAAAATGGTGTTTAGAAGGTGCTTAAGGTGACTTTAAAGAGAATGAGACGATGCAAAATGAGGTTTAGAAGGTGCTTAAAGTGACTTTAAAGAGAATGAGACGATGCAAAATGAGGTTTAGAAGGTGCTTAAAGTGACTTTAAAGAGAATGAGACGATGCAAAATAAGGTTTAGAAGGTGCTTAAGGTGACTGTAAAGAGAATGAGACGATGCAAAATGAGGTTTAGAAGGTGCTTAAAGTGACTTTAAAGAGAATGAGACGATGCAAAATGGTGTTTAGAAGGTGCTTAAGGTGACTTTAAAGAGAATGAGACGATGCAAAATGAGGTTTAGAAGGTGCTTAAAGTGACTTTAAAGAGAATGAGACGATGCAAAATGAGGTTTAGAAGGTGCTTAAAGTGACTTTAAAGAGAATGAGACGATGCAAAATGGTGTTTAGAAGGTGCTTAAGGTGACTTTAAAGAGAATGAGACGATGCAAAATGAGGTTTAGAAGGTGCTTAAAGTGACTTTAAAGAGAATGAGACGATGCAAAATGGTGTTTAGAAGGTGCTTAAAGTGACTTTAAAGAGAATGAGACGATGCAAAATGGTGTTTAGAAGGTGCTTTAGGTGACTTTAAAGAGAATGAGACGATGCAAAATGGTGTTTAGAAGGTGCTTAAGGTGACTTTAAAGAGAATGAGACGATGCAAAATGAGGTTTAGAAGGTGCTTAAAGTGACTTTAAAGAGAATGAGACGATGCAAAATGAGGTTTAGAAGGTGCTTAAAGTGACTTTAAAGAGAATGAGACGATGCAAAATGAGGTTTAGAAGGTGCTTAAAGTGACTTTAAAGAGAATGAGACGATGCAAAATGGTGTTTAGAAGGTGCTTAAGGTGACTTTAAAGAGAATGAGACGATGCAAAATGAGGTTTAGAAGGTGCTTAATGTGACTTTAAAGAGAATGAGACGATGCAAAATGAGGTTTAGAAGGTGCTTAAAGTGACTTTAAAGAGAATGAGACGATGCAAAATGGTGTTTAGAAGGTGCTTAAAGTGACTTTAAAGAGAATGAGACGATGCAAAATGGTGTTTAGAAGGTGCTAAAAGTGACTTTAAAGAGAATGAGACGATGCAAAATGAGGTTTAGAAGGTGCTTAAAGTGACTTTAAAGAGAATGAGACGATGCAAAATGAGGTTTAGAAGGTGCTTAAAGTGACTTTAAAGAGAATGAGACGATGCAAAATGGTGTTTAGAAGGTGCTTAAGGTGACTTTAAAGAGAATGAGACGATGCAAAATGAGGTTTAGAAGGTGCTTAAAGTGACTTTAAAGAGAATGAGACGATGCAAAATGGTGTTTAGAAGGTGCTTAAAGTGACTTTAAAGAGAATGAGACGATGCAAAATGGTGTTTAGAAGGTGCTTAAGGTGACTTTAAAGAGAATGAGACGATGCAAAATGGTGTTTAGAAGGTGCTTAAGGTGACTTTAAAGAGAATGAGACGATGCAAAATGAGGTTAAGAAGGTGCTTAAAGTGACTTTAAAGAGAATGAGACGATGCAAAATGAGGTTTAGAAGGTGCTTAAGGTGACTTTAAAGAGAATGAGACGATGCAAAATGAGGTTTAGAAGGTGCTTAAAGTGACTTTAAAGAGAATGAGACGATACAAAATGAGGTTTAGAAGGTGCTTAAAGTGACTTTAAAGAGAATGAGACGATGCAAAATGGTGTTTAGAAGGTGCTTAAGGTGACTTTAAAGAGAATGAGACGATGCAAAATGAGGCTTAGAAGGTGCTTAAAGTGACTTTAAAGAGAATGAGACGATGCAAAATGGTGTTTAGAAGGTGCTTAAGGTGACTTTAAAGAGAATGAGACGATGCAAAATGAGGTTTAGAAGGTGCTTAAAGTGACTTTAAAGAGAATGAGACGATGCAAAATGAGGTTTAGAAGGTGCTTAAAGTGACTTTAAAGAGAATGAGACGATGCAAAATGAGGTTTAGAAGGTGCTTAAAGTGACTTTAAAGAGAATGAGACGATGCAAAATGAGGTTTAGAAGGTGCTTAATGTGACTTTAAAGAGAATGAGACGATGCAAAATGAGGTTTAGAAGGTGCTTAAAGTGACTTTAAAGAGAATGAGACGATGCAAAATGGTGTTTAGAAGGTGCTTAAAGTGACTTTAAAGAGAATGAGACGATGCAAAATGGTGTTTAGAAGGTGCTTAAAGTGACTTTAAAGAGAATGAGACGATGCAAAATGGTGTTTAGGAGGTGCTTAAGGTGACTTTAAAGAGAATGAGACGATGCAAAATGAGGTTTAGAAGGTGCTTAAAGTGACTTTAAAGAGAATGAGACGATGCAAAATGAGGTTTAGAAGGTGCTTAAAGTGACTTTAAAGAGAATGAGACGATGCAAAATGAGGTTTAGAAGGTGCTTAAAGTGACTTTAAAGAGAATGAGACGATGCAAAATGGTGTTTAGAAGGTGCTTAAGGTGACTTTAAAGAGAATGAGACGATGCAAAATGAGGTTTAGAAGGTGCTTAAAGTGACTTTAAAGAGAATGAGACGATGCAAAATGAGGTTTAGAAGGTGCTTAAAGTGACTTTAAAGAGAATGAGACGATGCAAAATGGTGTTTAGAAGGTGCTTAAAGTGACTTTAAAGAGAATGAGACGATGCAAAATGAGGTTTAGAAGGTGCTTAAAGTGACTTTAAAGAGAATGAGACGATGCAAAATGGTGTTTAGAAGGTGCTTAAAGTGACTTTAAAGAGAATGAGACGATGCAAAATGGTGTTTGGAAGGTGCTTAAGGTGACTTTAAAGAGAATGAGACGATGCAAAATGAGGTTTAGAAGGTGCTTAAAGTGACTTTAAAGAGAATGAGACGATGCAAAATGGTGTTTAGAAGGTGCTTAAGGTGACTTTAAAGAGAATGAGACGATGCAAAATGAGGTTTAGAAGGTGCTTAAAGTGACTTTAAAGAGAATGAGACGATGCAAAATGAGGTTTAGAAGGTGCTTAAAGTGACTTTAAAGAGAATGAGACGATGCAAAATGGTGTTTAGAAGGTGCTTAAAGTGACTTTAAAGAGAATGAGACGATGCAAAATGGTGTTTAGAAGGTGCTTAAGGTGACTTTAAAGAGAATGAGACGATGCAAAATGAGGTTTAGAAGGTGCTTAAAGTGACTTTAAAGAGAATGAGACGATGCAAAATGAGGTTTAGAAGGTGCTTAAAGTGACTTTAAAGAGAATGAGACGATGCAAAATGGTGTTTAGAAGGTGCTTAAAGTGACTTTAAAGAGAATGAGACGATGCAAAATGAGGTTTAGAAGGTGCTTAAAGTGACTTTAAAGAGAATGAGACGATGCAAAATGGTGTTTAGAAGGTGCTTAAAGTGACTTTAAAGAGAATGAGACGATGCAAAATGAGGTTAAGAAGGTGCTTAAAGTGACTTCAAAGAGAATGAGACGATGCAAAATGAGGTTTAGAAGGTGCTTAAAGTGACTTTAAAGAGAATGAGACGATGCAAAATGGTGTTTAGAAGGTGCTTAAAGTGACTTTAAAGAGAATGAGACGATGCAAAATGAGGTTTAGAAGGTGCTTAAAGTGACTTTAAAGAGAATGAGACGATGCAAAATGGTGTTTAGAAGGTGCTTAAAGTGACTTTAAAGAGAATGAGACGATGCAAAATGGTGTTTAGAAGGTGCTTAAGGTGACTTTAAAGAGAATGAGACGATGCAAAATGAGGTTTAGAAGGTGCTTAAAGTGACTTTAAAGAGAATGAGACGATGCAAAATGGTGTTTAGAAGGTGCTTAAAGTGACTTTAAAGAGAATGAGACGATGCAAAATGGTGTTTAGAAGGTGCTAAAAGTGACTTTAAAGAGAATGAGACGATGCAAAATGAGGTTTAGAAGGTGCTAAAAGTGACTTTAAAGAGAATGAGACGATGCAAAATGAGGTTTAGAAGGTGCTTAAAGTGACTTTAAAGAGAATGAGACGATGCAAAATGGTGTTTAGAAGGTGCTTAAGGTGATTTTAAAGAGAATGAGACGATTAAAAATGAGGTTTAGAAGGTGCTTAAAGTGACTTTAAAGAGAATGAGACGATGCAAAATGGTGTTTAGAAGGTGCTTAAGGTGACTTTAAAGAGAATGAGACGATGCAAAATGAGGTTTAGAAGGTGCTTAAAGTGACTTTAAAGAGAATGAGACGATGCAAAATGGTGTTTAGAAGGTGCTTAAAGTGACTTTAAAGAGAATGAGACGATGCAAAATGGTGTTTAGAAGGTGCTTAAGGTGACTTTAAAGAGAATGAGACGATGCAAAATGAGGTTTAGAAGGTGCTTAAAGTGACTTTAAAGAGAATGAGACGATGCAAAATGGTGTTTAGAAGGTGCTTAAAGTGACTTTAAAGAGAATGAGACGATGCAAAATGAGGTTTAGAAGGTGCTTAAAGTGACTTTAAAGAGAATGAGACGATGCAAAATGAGGTTTAGAAGGTGCTTAAAGTGACTTTAAAGAGAATGAGACGATGCAAAATGGTGTTTAGAAGGTGCTTAAAGTGACTTTAAAGAGAATGAGACGATGCAAAATGAGGTTTAGAAGGTGCTTAAAGTGACTTTAAAGAGAATGAGACGATGCAAAATGAGGTTTAGAAGGTGCTTAAAGTGACTTTAAAGAGAATGAGACGATGCAAAATGAGGTTTAGAAGGTGCTTAAGGTGACTTTAAAGAGAATGAGACGATGCAAAATGGTGTTTAGAAGGTGCTTAAAGTGACTTTAAAGAGAATGAGACGATGCAAAATGGTGTTTAGAAGGTGCTTAAAGTGACTTTAAAGAGAATGAGACGATGCAAAATGAGGTTTAGAAGGTGCTTAAAGTGACTTTAAAGAGAATGAGACGATGCAAAATGGTGTTTAGAAGGTGCTTAAAGTGACTTTAAAGAGAATGAGACGATGCAAAATGGTGTTTAGAAGGTGCTTAAGGTGACTTTAAAGAGAATGAGACGATGCAAAATGAGGTTTAGAAGGTGCTTAAAGTGACTTTAAAGAGAATGAGACGATGCAAAATGGTGTTTAGAAGGTGCTTAAGGTGACTTTAAAGAGAATGAGACGATGCAAAATGAGGTTTAGAAGGTGCTTACACTGTTTTCAGGGCCAATTCGTCGGCATCAAGCTGCTCTTTGTTGGTAGTAGGCAGTGAATTGCACGCGCAAGGTTTTTGTTTGGCATCGTTAGGAACCAGTTTGGGCTTATTAAGTTTAACTTTGCCATTATCGGTAGCAACATTGGCGCGACGAGAAAATGTCGCGTTGTTGTCGCGCCAATGTTGTTACCGATAATGGCAAAGTTAAACTTAACAAACCCAAAGTGCTTTCTAACGAAACCAAACAAAAACCGTGCGCGTGCAATTGACTGCCTACTACCAACAAAGAGCAGCTTGATGCCGACGAATTGGCCCTGAAAACAGTGTAAAGTGACTTTAAAGAGAATGAGACGATGCAAAATGAGGTTTAGAAGGTGCTTAAAGTGACTTTAAAGAGAATGAGACGATGCAAAATGGTGTTTAGAAGGTGCTTAAGGTGACTTTAAAGAGAATGAGACGATGCAAAATGGTGTTTAGAAGGTGCTTAAAGTGACTTTAAAGAGAATGAGACGATGCAAAATGGTGTTTAGAAGGTGCTTAAGGTGACTTTAAAGAGAATGAGACGATGCAAAATGAGGTTTAGAAGGTGCTTAAAGTGACTTTAAAGAGAATGAGACGATGCAAAATGAGGTTTAGAAGGTGCTTAAAGTGACTTTAAAGAGAATGAGACGATGCAAAATGAGGTTTAGAAGGTGCTTAAGGTGACTTTAAAGAGAATGAGACGATGCAAAATGGTGTTTAGAAGGTGCTTAAAGTGACTTTAAAGAGAATGAGACGATGCAAAATGGTGTTTAGAAGGTGCTTAAAGTGACTTTAAAGAGAATGAGACGATGCAAAATGGTCTTTAGAAGGTGCTTAAAGTGACTTTAAAGAGAATGAGACGATGCAAAATGGTGTTTAGAAGGTGCTTAAGGTGACTTTAAAGAGAATGAGACGATGCAAAATGAGGTTTAGAAGGTGCTTAATGTGACTTTAAAGAGAATGAGACGATGCAAAATGGTGTTTAGAAGGTGCTTAAGGTGACTTTAAAGAGAATGAGACGATGCAAAATGAGGTTTAGAAGGTGCTTAAAGTGACTTTAAAGAGAATGAGGCGATGCAAAATGGTGTTTAGAAGGTGCTTAAGGTGACTTTAAAGAGAATGAGACGATGCAAAATGAGGTTTAGAAGGTGCTTAAAGTGACTTTAAAGAGAATGAGACGATGCAAAATGGTGTTTAGAAGGTGCTTAAAGTGACTTTAAAGAGAATGAGACGATGCAAAATGGTGTTTAGAAGGTGCTTAAGGTGACTTTAAAGAGAATGAGACGATGCAAAATGAGGTTTAGAAGGTGCTTAAAGTGACTTTAAAGAGAATGAGACGATGCAAAATGAGGTTTAGAAGGTGCTTAAAGTGACTTTAAAGAGAATGAGACGATGCAAAATGGTGTTTAGAAGGTGCTTAAGGTGACTTTAAAGAGAATGAGACGATGCAAAATGGTGTTTAGAAGGTGCTTAAGGTGACTTTAAAGAGAATGAGACGATGCAAAATGGTGTTTAGAAGGTGCTTAAAGTGACTTTAAAGAGAATGAGACGATGCAAAATGGTGTTTAGAAGGTGCTTAAGGTGACTTTAAAGAGAATGAGACGATGCAAAATGAGGTTTAGAAGGTGCTTAAAGTGACTTTAAAGAGAATGAGACGATGCAAAATGGTGTTTAGAAGGTGCTTAAGGTGACTTTAAAGAGAATGAGACGATGCAAAATGAGGTTTAGAAGGTGCTTAAAGTGACTTTAAAGAGAATGAGACGATGCAAAATGAGGTTTAGAAGGTGCTTAAAGTGACTTTAAAGAGAATGAGACGATGCAAAATGGTGTTTAGAAGGTGCTTAAGGTGACTTTAAAGAGAATGAGACGATGCAAAATGAGGTTTAGAAGGTGCTTAAAGTGACTTTAAAGAGAATGAGACGATGCAAAATGGTGTTTAGAAGGTACTTAAGGTGACTTTAAAGAGAATGAGACGATGCAAAATGAGGTTTAGAAGGTGCTTAAAGTGACTTTAAAGAGAATGAGACGATGCAAAATGAGGTTTAGAAGGTGCTTAAAGTGACTTTAAAGAGAATGAGACGATGCAAAATGGTGTTTAGAAGGTGCTTAAGGTGACTTTAAAGAGAATGAGACGATGCAAAATGAGGTTTAGAAGGTGCTTAAAGTGACTTTAAAGAGAATGAGACGATGCAAAATGGTGTTTAGAAGGTGCTTAAAGTGACTTTAAAGAGAATGAGACGATGCAAAATGGTGTTTAGAAGGTGCTTAAGGTGACTTTAAAGAGAATGAGACGATGCAAAATGGTGTTTAGAAGGTGCTTAAGGTGACTTTAAAGAGAATGAGACGATGCAAAATGAGGTTTAGAAGGTGCTTAAAGTGACTTTAAAGAGAATGAGACGATGCAAAATGAGGTTTAGAAGGTGCTTAAAGTGACTTTAAAGAGAATGAGACGATGCAAAATGAGGTTTAGAAGGTGCTTAAAGTGACTTTAAAGAGAATGAGACGATGCAAAATGGTGTTTAGAAGGTGCTTAAGGTGACTTTAAAGAGAATGAGACGATGCAAAATGAGGTTTAGAAGGTGCTTAATGTGACTTTAAAGAGAATGAGACGATGCAAAATGGTGTTTAGAAGGTGCTTAAGGTGACTTTAAAGAGAATGAGACGATGCAAAATGGTGTTTAGAAGGTGCTTAAAGTGACTTTAAAGAGAATGAGACGATGCAAAATGAGGTTTAGAAGGTGCTTAAAGTGACTTTAAAGAGAATGAGACGATGCAAAATGGTGTTTAGAAGGTGCTTAAGGTGACTTTAAAGAGAATGAGACGATGCAAAATGAGGTTTAGAAGGTGCTTAAAGTGACTTTAAAGAGAATGAGACGATGCAAAATGAGGTTTAGAAGGTGCTTAAAGTGACTTTAAAGAGAATGAGACGATGCAAAATGAGGTTTAGAAGGTGCTTAAAGTGACTTTAAAGAGAATGAGACGATGCAAAATGAGGTTTAGAAGGTGCTTAAAGTGACTTTAAAGAGAATGAGACGATGCAAAATGAGGTTTAGAAGGTGCTTAAAGTGACTTTAAAGAGAATGAGACGATGCAAAATGAGGTTTAGAAGGTGCTTAAAGTGACTTTAAAGAGAATAAGACGATGCAAAATGAGGTTTAGAAGGTGCTTAAGGTGACTTTAAAGAGAATGAGACGATGCAAAATGAGGTTTAGAAGGTGCTTAAAGTGACTTTAAAGAGAATGAGACGATGCAAAATGGTGTTTAGAAGGTCCTTAAAGTGACTTTAAAGAGAATGAGACGATGCAAAATGGTGTTTAGAAGGTGCTTAAGGTGACTTTAAAGAGAATGAGACGATGCAAAATGAGGTTTAGAAGGTGCTTAAAGTGACTTTAAAGAGAATGAGACGATGCAAAATGGTGTTTAGAAGGTGCTTAAAGTGACTTTAAAGAGAATGAGACGATGCAAAATGGTGTTTAGAAGGTGCTTAAAGTGACTTTAAAGAGAATGAGACGATGCAAAATGGTGTTTAGAAGGTGCTTAAGGTGACTTTAAAGAGAATGAGACGATGCAAAATGAGGTTTAGAAGGTGCTTAAAGTGACTTTAAAGAGAATGAGACGATGCAAAATGGTGTTTAGAAGGTGCTTAAGGTGACTTTAAAGAGAATGAGACGATGCAAAATGAGGTTTAGAAGGTGCTTAAAGTGACTTTAAAGAGAATGAGACGATGCAAAATGAGGTTTAGAAGGTGCTTAAAGTGACTTTAAAGAGAATGAGGCGATGCAAAATGGTGTTTAGAAGGTGCTTAAGGTGACTTTAAAGAGAATGAGACGATGCAAAATGAGGTTTAGAAGGTGCTTAAGGTGACTTTAAAGAGAATGAGACGATGCAAAATGAGGTTTAGAAGGTGCTTAATGTGACTTTAAAGAGAATGAGACGATGCAAAATGGTGTTTAGAAGGTGCTTAAGGTGACTTTAAAGAGAATGAGACGATGCAAAATGGTGTTTAGAAGGTGCTTAAAGTGACTATAAAGAGAATGAGACGATGCAAAATGAGGTTTAGAAGGTGCTTAAAGTGACTTTAAAGAGAATGAGACGATGCAAAATGGTGTTTAGAAGGTGCTTAAGGTGACTTTAAAGAGAATGAGACGATGCAAAATGAGGTTTAGAAGGTGCTTAAAGTGACTTTAAAGAGAATGAGACGATGCAAAATGAGGTTTAGAAGGTGCTTAAAGTGACTTTAAAGAGAATGAGACGATGCAAAATGAGGTTTAGAAGGTGCTTAAAGTGACTTTAAAGAGAATGAGACGATGCAAAATGAGGTTTAGAAGGTGCTTAAAGTGACTTTAAAGAGAATGAGACGATGCAAAATGAGGTTTAGAAGGTGCTTAAAGTGACTTTAAAGAGAATGAGACGATGCAAAATGAGGTTTAGAAGGTGCTTAAAGTGACTTTAAAGAGAATGAGACGATGCAAAATGAGGTTTAGAAGGTGCTTAAAGTGACTTTAAAGAGAATGAGACGATGCAAAATGGTGTTTAGAAGGTGCTTAAGGTGACTTTAAAGAGAATGAAACGATGCAAAATGGTGTTTAGAAGGTGCTTAAGGTGACTTTAAAGAGAATGAGACGATGCAAAATGAGGTTTAGAAGGTGCTTAAAGTGACTTTAAAGAGAATGAGACGATGCAAAATGAGGTTTAGAAGGTGCTTAAAGTGACTTTAAAGAGAATGAGACGATGCAAAATGAGGTTTAGAAGGTGCTTAAAGTGACTTTAAAGAGAATGAGACGATGCAAAATGAGGTTTAGAAGGTGCTTAAAGTGACTTTAAAGAGAATGAGACGATGCAAAATGAGGTTTAGAAGGTGCTTAAAGTGACTTTAAAGAGAATGAGACGATGCAAAATGAGGTTTAGAAGGTGCTTAAAGTGACTTTAAAGAGAATGAGACGATGCAAAATGGTGTTTAGAAGGTGCTTAAAGTGACTTTAAAGAGAATGAGACGATGCAAAATGGTGTTTAGAAGGTCCTTAAAGTGACTTTAAAGAGAATGAGACGATGCAAAATGAGGTTTAGAAGGTGCTTAAAGTGACTTTAAAGAGAATGAGACGATGCAAAATGGTGTTTAGAAGGTGCTTAAAGTGACTTTAAAGAGAATGAGACGATGCAAAATGGTGTTTAGAAGGTGCTTAAGGTGACTTTAAAGAGAATGAGACGATGCAAAATGGTGTTTAGAAGGTGCTTAAAGTGACTTTAAAGAGAATGAGACGATGCAAAATGAGGTTTAGAAGGTGCTTAAAGTGACTTTAAAGAGAATGAGACGATGCAAAATGGTGTTTAGAAGGTGCTTAAGGTGACTTTAAAGAGAATGAGACGATGCAAAATGAGGTTTAGAAGGTGCTTAAAGTGACTTTAAAGAGAATGAGACGATGCAAAATGGTGTTTAGAAGGTGCTTAAAGTGACTTTTGTGGTGGATATACGGTATCCATAACTCGTGGTCACCTTGTATCAACGCATACTGCGTGAAACCACTCGCGGTCGCGGACTTATCAAAGCGGAGGGTTTGTCATCGTGTACAACTTGAACTTAGATGAAAACTCAGAAGTTTTTAACTTACTGGATGCGCGACGGGCATTACGACCACGTCCGATCAGTGTCCACCGAATAGTTCCTTTGTCTATTCGGCATCGATTTATTTATACTGTTTTTTAAGGCTAGTTTACAGGTGGTTTAATAAGTGTTGGTAATGAGGCTGACCTACTTTACAAAAGTTGTTTATCGGTTCTATAAATGCTGGTTTGATAATTTTGGTGTTTTTAATCATGGTTAGGTTATTGACGTCGATCGCGCAAACGTTTTTGCGCGCATCGTTCCCTGTCTGTTTCATAACATCCGGCCCGCCGTGGGTCATGCTTACTTGGCTCAAATGCCCGAACCTGTTGGTTCCCTGTTTTTCATGCACCGGCTTGCCGTGGGTCATATTACTTAGGTGCAATGCTCGCGCACCATCGTGTCGCAACTTGCTTGCGCTGTATCGCTGGGTGCGTCGATCTATCAATTTGCCTAGATTGCAGTTTGGGGTATTTAGTTGTTGTTTCTGAGTTGAGGGTTTATCGAAATGTGTTTTGTTTGTTTTCTGGCGGTGTCACCTGATCTAGTTGTTTTCGATACTTAGTTCATAACATTTGATTATGGAATGGAGAGTTCATTGTGCTTTCCACGCTCAGCAAAACACGGTACTTCAGTGGTGGTGGATTTTAAGCCGTATAGCATAGGCATGCTACACGCCCCCCTTTTCTTGAGGAAGGTTATGGTTCTTACTCAATTGTCAAGAATCATGACCTTACTCACTAGGTTGTTTAATTATTCTGTTTTTATGAACTGTGCTCTCCTTTTTAGATTGACAATTTTGTATTACGCAATTGGTTTCCCGTATGCTTTTTATGAAAAATGGTCCAATGTACATGGGATCTAGTTTTCTTCCTGTTTCATTTGTAATGTACACTGTATCTCCTATTTTTAGGTTTATTGGATTTGTGGTTTTGTTCAAGGTTGCCTGTCGTTTTTCTTTTGTTCTGATTAAATTTTCCCTGGCTATTTCGTTTGATTTTTGCAACTTGAATTTCATTTCATTGTAGTATTGCTCGATATTATAAACTGGTTCTGTTTTTGCTTTATATAAATCTTGTGGTAAATTTGCTGTTCTCCCGAAAACTAGTTCAAATGGTGTATATCTTGTATCTGTATGGGTTGTGGTATTGTACACAAATTCGTAAAATTTAGTCCAGGTATCCCAATCATTATGGTGTTCGTTTGAGAATGACCTTAAATATTCGTTTAAGCATCTATGGTTTCTTTCTAACGCTCCTATGGTTTGTGGATGATATGCGGTTGCAAATGTTTGTTTTATTTTGAGAATTTCTGCTACTTTGCTTAAAATTTCATTGTTGTACTCCAGACCTTGATCAGATTTTAGTTCTAAGAAATTACCAAAAGTGAGAATAAAGTTTTCTACCAATGCTCTGGCTATTGTGTTTGCTTCTTTGTTTTGTATGGGGATTATAACAACGTATTTTGTTAGGTCACATTGAATTGTAACTGCGTATCTATTTTCGTTGTTTGTTTTTGGAAGTGGTCCAACTGTGTCTATGGATATTACGCTAAATGGTTTCGAAGGGGTTGTCGTCACAACTGTCTCTTCTTTAGTATGCTTAATTGTTTTATTCCTAATACACGCGTTACAATTTCGTACGTAATTTTTTATGTCTTCCTTCATGTTTTTCCATCTATACTTCTCTCTAAGTTTTAGATACGTTCTGTACTGGCCTATATGTCCTCCCGAAGGGGTCATATGATAATCGTGGATTATTCTCAGCTGATTTTCCCTTTCTGTGATCCAACTGGTTGGAGTGAACAGAATTATACTGAAATTAGAAATAGTCCTATTGGCTACTTCCTTTACCATTTCATGGGAGAAGTACTTGAACAATATATCTTGCATTGACAAAGCTAACTTGTCTCTGTGGTAGTCTTTTGCTACTTGGCACAACTTTAGAAGAGCAAGCTCTAGTGCTTGACTTCCATTTTTCGGTGCATCATTATTAGAGGGGATTATTATCGACCCTAGCGCTTTATTTCCTTTATGGTTATATACCATGAGCTCTATTCCTTTTCTACTTTCATTTGTCTTTATTTTCAGTATTTTGGATACCTCGGAAGGTCTATCCGTTTCCCACATCGCAGGATGATCAGTCCTCGATTCATTTTTCTTCTTCTTTTCCTCACTCTTCTCAGATTTGTTTATCTCCTTCTTCTTTAACATTGCTCTCGTTGTCACTGTTAAGATTGTGCTCTTCATCTGTACATTCATCTTATCCTCCTTATTTTTGGGAATAAATGATTTTAGTTCATCTGAATTGATGACTATTCTGGACAATGCATCTGCAGCTACATTGGCTTTACCTGCTAAAAATTCAATCTCGAAATCGAATTCTTCTAAATCTACAAAATACTTTATCTAGGTTACTGATATGATGCTGTGCACCGCATCCAGTAACAATTTTATCATCTATATATACAAATGCGAGTTCAGGTGCCCATACTTGCTGCATCGAGCTCCTGCATTCTTTGCACTGCTTCTGAGACAGTTGCAAACTTAGTTGCCATTAGCAATGTCTTCGTTCTCTCGCCACTAATTTTTTCCACAAGTGTATCGACTGCCAGTCCTACTACCATCTTATTTGCAAAGTCGTCAGGGACTTTATTTTCCCTATACAAAGCCATCAGCTTGTTGGTGAGGAGTTCAATCTCCTCTCCTATTGCCTTATTGTCCGACTTCCTGATTGCTTTGATAGCAGCGATCACTTTCAATGGATCCGTTTTTTCTTCAAATCGCTTCTTGATTTCGGCGATGAAGTCATCAATTTTCATAATGTCCTCGGGCATCGCTTGAGCTGCCTTCCCTATCAGCTTTGTTTCTAATACCCTTACTAACATTGGTTCATTATCCTTGGCCAGATCCCTGGCTATCTTGATCGCCTTGATGAACATTTTCACATTTTCTGGCTTGCCATCAAACGACGGTAGAACCGCGTTAATCGTTTTGAAATCGAACGTAGCCATTTTCTTATGCTTTTTGTGTAATTTTGTCAAATTAATAATGCAACGTACCAGTATACTGAACTGTACGTGTTGCGGTTTTGACATATGCAACTTGACTAACTCTTTAATCTTTGTCAGCAAGTTTCTTGCTGCTACCATATATGCAGTTACTTCGTGGTCCGAGTACTTGCTCTCATGCTTAAGGAAATAATGTTGTAACCCTTCGAATGTTTCTTCTGAAGTTAATTCGATTGCTCTTAATGTGGCCTTTCTATGCCTTTTCGTATAATCTTTAATCCTATCTAAGATCCTTTCTAATTTTTTAATTCCATCCGCGGGTTTAATATTGTCTGGCATCGTTCATCGTGCAACTATTTGTTGGATTAATTGTAAACTTTGTTATAGAAATTCTCATTATTACGCATATTATCCCCAATGTCTCATATTTTCATATTTTTTCGTTTCATTCTTCATATTCTGTTTCATTGTCGTATTATTTTCTTTTATCCGTGGAGCATCTTTCTTTACTTTAGTTCTTATTCTTACTCTAATATATTTATGATAAAAATGTAATAAACTTAACTTTCATGCTTCTCGCCACCATCGTGTATCGTTGACCTGGGGTGCAGGGATATTCGTCATCATCCTATATTGCTGCTATCGTCATCCTTCCTTCCTTATTTCCTTCCTTCGGTAGAGTCGTCTTCACTGCTGTAGTCGCTTGGTGTGCGCCTTTTCCTTTGATACAAGTGCCGTTCCGGTTACCACTCGATTCATTTCCGCCAATAACTGTGTTTTGCGTAACATAGTCACTCATACACACAACATGATTTTCTAACGATAGGCGTTATGCATTTCACTCTGTTTTGTTTGCTGCGTGCGTCGACACTGCTTTTTCGCGCACCATTATTTTAATTGTTTTTATCTTTGTATAATTGGCACTTTGTTTCTGTGTTCGTTAAACTCAAATTTGCGATAACTATCGTCACTTTTATCGTGGTAGCTCTAATGCCTTTAATGCTTGTTTTTTGGCGTTTTTCACAACGAGTTTGTAAGCATATTTCAAACACTGCAGCAGTAAGATTGCTGTCACCAAAACCAAAAGAATGTTGAGCTTGAGCTCATGTCCTTCGTGCATTTCTGTATGCACTTCCTGATTTTGCACAATTGTAATGTCTTTTGTTCCAGAGACACCAGCCTGCGGCTTGGATGATTTTCCTCCCATTTTGTCTATTTTTTAAAGGTTATCGTTTTTGAATTGACACTTTTCCGCACTCTCAACCATCAAGGTTCTTGTTGGTCACGATGATTCGAGTCACTTATTATTCACTTCACTCCGAAGATTGCTGATTATAATCACGGTCGCCATGTGGTGGATATACGGTATCCATAACTCGTGGTCACCTTGTATCAACGCATACTGCGTGAAACCACTCGCGGTCGCGGACTTATCAAAGCGGAGGGTTTGTCATCGTGTACAACTTGAACTTAGATGAAAACTCAGAAGTTTTTAACTTACTGGATGCGCGACGGGCATTACGACCACGTCCGATCAGTGTCCACCGAATAGTTCCTTTGTCTATTCGGCATCGATTTATTTATACTGTTTTTTAAGGCTAGTTTACAGGTGGTTTAATAAGTGTTGGTAATGAGGCTGACCTACTTTACAAAAGTTGTTTATCGGTTCTATAAATGCTGGTTTGATAATTTTGGTGTTTTTAATCATGGTTAGGTTATTGACGTCGATCGCGCAAACGTTTTTGCGCGCATCGTTCCCTGTCTGTTTCATAACATCCGGCCCGCCGTGGGTCATGCTTACTTGGCTCAAATGCCCGAACCTGTTGGTTCCCTGTTTTTCATGCACCGGCTTGCCGTGGGTCATATTACTTAGGTGCAATGCTCGCGCACCATCGTGTCGCAACTTGCTTGCGCTGTATCGCTGGGTGCGTCGATCTATCAATTTGCCTAGATTGCAGTTTGGGGTATTTAGTTGTTGTTTCTGAGTTGAGGGTTTATCGAAATGTGTTTTGTTTGTTTTCTGGCGGTGTCACCTGATCTAGTTGTTTTCGATACTTAGTTCATAACATTTGATTATGGAATGGAGAGTTCATTGTGCTTTCCACGCTCAGCAAAACACGGTACTTCAGTGGTGGTGGATTTTAAGCCGTATAGCATAGGCATGCTACACTTTAAAGAGAATGAGACGATGCAAAATGAGGTTTAGAAGGTGCTTAAAGTGACTTTAAAGAGAATGAGACGATGCAAAATGGTGTTTAGAAGGTGCTTAAAGTGACTTTAAAGAGAATGAGACGATGCAAAATGAGGTTTAGAAGGTGCTTAAAGTGACTTTAAAGAGAATGAGACGATGCAAAATGGTGTTTAGAAGGTGCTTAAAGTGACTTTAAAGAGAATGAGACGATGCAAAATGGTGTTTAGAAGGTGCTTAAAGTGACTTTAAAGAGAATGAGACGATGCAAAATGGTCTTTAGAAGGTGCTTAAAGTGACTTTAAAGAGAATGAGACGATGCAAAATGGTGTTTAGAAGGTGCTTAAGGTGACTTTAAAGAGAATGAGACGATGCAAAATGAGGTTTAGAAGGTGCTTAAAGTGACTTTAAAGAGAATGAGACGATGCAAAATGGTGTTTAGAAGGTGCTTAAAGTGACTTTAAAGAGAATGAGACGATGCAAAATGGTGTTTAGAAGGTGCTTAAAGTGACTTTAAAGAGAATGAGACGCTGCAAAATGGTCTTTAGAAGGTGCTTAAAGTGACTTTAAAGAGAATGAGACGATGCAAAATGGTGTTTAGAAGGTGCTTAAGGTGACTTTAAAGAGAATGAGACGTTGCAAAATGAGGTTTAGAAGGTACTTAAAGTGACTTTAAAGAGAATGAGACGATGCAAAATGGTGTTTAGAAGGTGCTTAAGGTGACTTTAAAGAGAATGAGACGATGCAAAATGAGGTTTAGAAGGTGCTTAAAGTGACTTTAAAGAGAATGAGACGATGCAAAATGAGGTTTAGAAGGTGCTTAAAGTGACTTTAAAGAGAATGAGACGATGCAAAATGGTGTTTAGAAGGTGCTTAAGGTGACTTTAAAGAGAATGAGACGATGCAAAATGAGGTTTAGAAGGTGCTTAAAGTGACTTTAAAGAGAATGAGACGATGCAAAATGAGGTTTAGAAGGTGCTTTATGTGACTTTAAAGAGAATGAGACGATGCAAAATGAGGTTTAGAAGGTGCTTAAAGTGACTTTAAAGAGAATGAGACGATGCAAAATGAGGTTTAGAAGGTGCTTAAAGTGACTTTAAAGAGAATGAGACGATGCAAAATGAGGTTTAGAAGGTGCTTAAAGTGACTTTAAAGAGAATGAGACGATGCAAAATGAGGTTTAGAAGGTGCTTAAAGTGACTTTAAAGAGAATGAGACGATGCAAAATGAGGTTTAGAAGGTGCTTAAAGTGACTTTAAAGAGAATGAGACGATGCAAAATGAGGTTTAGAAGGTGCTTAAAGTGACTTTAAAGAGAATAAGACGATGCAAAATGAGGTTTAGAAGGTGCTTAAGGTGACTTTAAAGAGAATGAGACGATGCAAAATGAGGTTTAGAAGGTGCTTAAAGTGACTTTAAAGAGAATGAGACGATGCAAAATGGTGTTTAGAAGGTGCTTAAGGTGACTTTAAAGAGAATGAGACGATGCAAAATGAGGTTTAGAAGGTGCTTAAAGTGACTTTAAAGAGAATGAGACGATGCAAAATGAGGTTTAGAAGGTGCTTAAAGTGACTTTAAAGAGAATGAGGCGATGCAAAATGGTGTTTAGAAGGTGCTTAAGGTGACTTTAAAGAGAATGAGACGATGCAAAATGAGGTTTAGAAGGTGCTTAAAGTGACTTTAAAGAGAATGAGACGATGCAAAATGGTGTTTAGAAGGTACTTAAGGTGACTTTAAAGAGAATGAGACGATGCAAAATGAGGTTTAGAAGGTGCTTAAAGTGACTTTAAAGAGAATGAGACGATGCAAAATGAGGTTTAGAAGGTGCTTAAAGTGACTTTAAAGAGAATGAGACGATGCAAAATGGTGTTTAGAAGGTGCTTAAGGTGACTTTAAAGAGAATGAGACGATGCAAAATGGTGTTTAGAAGGTGCTTAAGGTGACTTTAAAGAGAATGAAACGATGCAAAATGGTGTTTAGAAGGTGCTTAAGGTGACTTTAAAGAGAATGAGACGATGCAAAATGAAGTTTAGAAGGTGCTTAAAGTGACTTTAAAGAGAATGAGACGATGCAAAATGAGGTTTAGAAGGTGCTTAAAGTGACTTTAAAGAGAATGAGACGATGCAAAATGAGGTTTAGAAGGTGCTTAAAGTGACTTTAAAGAGAATGAGACGATGCAAAATGGTGTTTAGAAGGTGCTTAAGGTGACTTTAAAGAGAATGAGACGATGCAAAATGAGGTTTAGAAGGTGCTTAATGTGACTTTAAAGAGAATGAGACGATGCAAAATGGTGTTTAGAAGGTGCTTAAGGTGACTTTAAAGAGAATGAGACGATGCAAAATGGTGTTTAGAAGGTGCTTAAAGTGACTATAAAGAGAATGAGACGATGCAAAATGAGGTTTAGAAGGTGCTTAAAGTGACTTTAAAGAGAATGAGACGATGCAAAATGGTGTTTAGAAGGTGCTTAAGGTGACTTTAAAGAGAATGAGACGATGCAAAATGAGGTTTAGAAGGTGCTTAAAGTGACTTTAAAGAGAATGAGACGATGCAAAATGAGGTTTAGAAGGTGCTTAAAGTGACTTTAAAGAGAATGAGACGATGCAAAATGAGGTTTAGAAGGTGCTTAAAGTGACTTTAAAGAGAATGAGACGATGCAAAATGAGGTTTAGAAGGTGCTTAAAGTGACTTTAAAGAGAATGAGACGATGCAAAATGAGGTTTAGAAGGTGCTTAAAGTGACTTTAAAGAGAATGAGACGATGCAAAATGGTGTTTAGAAGGTGCTTAAAGTGACTTTAAAGAGAATGAGACGATGCAAAATGGTGTTTAGAAGGTCCTTAAAGTGACTTTAAAGAGAATGAGACGATGCAAAATGAGGTTTAGAAGGTGCTTAAAGTGACTTTAAAGAGAATGAGACGATGCAAAATGGTGTTTAGAAGGTGCTTAAAGTGACTTTAAAGAGAATGAGACGATGCAAAATGGTGTTTAGAAGGTGCTTAAGGTGACTTTAAAGAGAATGAGACGATGCAAAATGAGGTTTAGAAGGTGCTTAAAGTGACTTTAAAGAGAATGAGACGATGCAAAATGGTGTTTAGAAGGTGCTTAAAGTGACTTTAAAGAGAATGAGACGATGCAAAATGGTGTTTAGAAGGTGCTTAAGGTGACTTTAAAGAGAATGAGACGATGCAAAATGGTGTTTAGAAGGTGCTTAAGGTGACTTTAAAGAGAATGAGACGATGCAAAATGAGGTTTAGAAGGTGCTTAAAGTGACTTTAAAGAGAATGAGACGATGCAAAATGAGGTTTAGAAGGTGCTTAAAGTGACTTTAAAGAGAATGAGACGATGCAAAATGAGGTTTAGAAGGTGCTTAAAGTGACTTTAAAGAGAATGAGACGATGCAAAATGAGGTTTAGAAGGTGCTTAAAGTGACTTTAAAGAGAATAAGACGATGCAAAATGAGGTTTAGAAGGTGCTTAAGGTGACTTTAAAGAGAATGAGACGATGCAAAATGAGGTTTAGAAGGTGCTTAAAGTGACTTTAAAGAGAATGAGACGATGCAAAATGGTGTTTAGAAGGTCCTTAAAGTGACTTTAAAGAGAATGAGACGATGCAAAATGGTGTTTAGAAGGTACTTAAGGTGACTTTAAAGAGAATGAGACGATGCAAAATGAGGTTTAGAAGGTGCTTAAAGTGACTTTAAAGAGAATGAGACGATGCAAAATGAGGTTTAGAAGGTGCTTAAAGTGACTTTAAAGAGAATGAGACGATGCAAAATGGTGTTTAGAAGGTGCTTAAGGTGACTTTAAAGAGAATGAGACGATGCAAAATGGTGTTTAGAAGGTGCTTAAAGTGACTTTAAAGAGAATGAGACGATGCAAAATGAGGTTTAGAAGGTGCTTAAAGTGACTTTAAAGAGAATGAGACGATGCAAAATGGTGTTTAGAAGGTGCTTAAGGTGACTTTAAAGAGAATGAGACGATGCAAAATGAGGTTTAGAAGGTGCTTAAAGTGACTTTAAAGAGAATGAGACGATGCAAAATGGTGTTTAGAAGGTGCTTAAAGTGACTTTAAAGAGAATGAGACGATGCAAAATGAGGTTTAGAAGGTGCTTAAAGTGACTTTAAAGAGAATGAGACGATGCAAAATGGTGTTTAGAAGGTGCTTAAAGTGACTTTAAAGAGAATGAGACGATGCAAAATGAGGTTTAGAAGGTGCTTAAAGTGACTTTAAAGAGAATGAGACGATGCAAAATGGTGTTTAGAAGGTGCTTAAAGTGACTTTAAAGAGAATGAGACGATGCAAAATGGTGTTTAGAAGGTGCTTAAAGTGACTTTAAAGAGAATGAGACGATGCAAAATGGTCTTTAGAAGGTGCTTAAAGTGACTTTAAAGAGAATGAGACGATGCAAAATGGTGTTTAGAAGGTGCTTAAGGTGACTTTAAAGAGAATGAGACGATGCAAAATGAGGTTTAGAAGGTGCTTAAAGTGACTTTAAAGAGAATGAGACGATGCAAAATGGTGTTTAGAAGGTGCTTAAAGTGACTTTAAAGAGAATGAGACGATGCAAAATGGTGTTTAGAAGGTGCTTAAAGTGACTTTAAAGAGAATGAGACGATGCAAAATGGTCTTTAGAAGGTGCTTAAAGTGACTTTAAAGAGAATGAGACGATGCAAAATGGTGTTTAGAAGGTGCTTAAGGTGACTTTAAAGAGAATGAGACGTTGCAAAATGAGGTTTAGAAGGTACTTAAAGTGACTTTAAAGAGAATGAGACGATGCAAAATGGTGTTTAGAAGGTGCTTAAGGTGACTTTAAAGAGAATGAGACGATGCAAAATGAGGTTTAGAAGGTGCTTAAAGTGACTTTAAAGAGAATGAGACGATGCAAAATGAGGTTTAGAAGGTGCTTAAAGTGACTTTAAAGAGAATGAGACGATGCAAAATGGTGTTTAGAAGGTGCTTAAGGTGACTTTAAAGAGAATGAGACGATGCAAAATGAGGTTTAGAAGGTGCTTAAAGTGACTTTAAAGAGAATGAGACGATGCAAAATGAGGTTTAGAAGGTGCTTTATGTGACTTTAAAGAGAATGAGACGATGCAAAATGAGGTTTAGAAGGTGCTTAAAGTGACTTTAAAGAGAATGAGACGATGCAAAATGAGGTTTAGAAGGTGCTTAAAGTGACTTTAAAGAGAATGAGACGATGCAAAATGGTGTTTAGAAGGTGCTTAAGGTGACTTTAAAGAGAATGAGACGATGCAAAATGGTGTTTAGAAGGTGCTTAAAGTGACTTTAAAGAGAATGAGACGATGCAAAATGGTCTTTAGAAGGTGCTTAAAGTGACTTTAAAGAGAATGAGACGATGCAAAATGGGGTTTAGAAGGTGCTTAAGGTGACTTTAAAGAGAATGAGACGATGCAAAATGAGGTTTAGAAGGTGCTTAAAGTGACTTTAAAGAGAATGAGACGATGCAAAATGGTGTTTAGAAGGTGCTTAAGGTGACTTTAAAGAGAATGAGACGATGCAAAATGAGGTTTAGAAGGTGCTTAAAGTGACTTTAAAGAGAATGAGACGATGCAAAATGAGGTTTAGAAGGTGCTTAAAGTGACTTTAAAGAGAATGAGACGATGCAAAATGGTGTTTAGAAGGTGCTTAAGGTGACTTTAAAGAGAATGAGACGATGCAAAATGAGGTTTAGAAGGTGCTTAAAGTGGCTTTAAAGAGAATGAGACGATGCAAAATGAGGTTTAGAAGGTGCTTAAAGTGACTTTAAAGAGAATGAGACGATGCAAAATGAGGTTTAGAAGGTGCTTAAAGTGACTTTAAAGAGAATGAGACGATGCAAAATGAGGTTTAGAAGGTGCTTAAAGTGACTTTAAAGAGAATGAGACGATGCAAAATGAGGTTTAGAAGGTGCTTAAAGTGACTTTAAAGAGAATGAGACGATGCAAAATGGTGTTTAGAAGGTGCTTAAGGTGACTTTAAAGAGAATGAGACGATGCAAAATGAGGTTTAGAAGGTGCTTAAAGTGACTTTAAAGAGAATGAGACGATGCAAAATGGTGTTTAGAAGGTGCTTAAAGTGACTTTAAAGAGAATGAGACGATGCAAAATGGTGTTTAGAAGGTGCTTAAGGTGACTTTAAAGAGAATGAGACGATGCAAAATGAGGTTTAGAAGGTGCTTAAAGTGACTTTAAAGAGAATGAGACGATGCAAAATGGTGTTTAGAAGGTGCTTAAAGTGACTTTAAAGAGAATGAGACGATGCAAAATGGTGTTTAGAAGGTGCTTAAAGTGACTTTAAAGAGAATGAGACGATGCAAAATGAGGTTTAGAAGGTGCTTAAAGTGACTTTAAAGAGAATGAGACGATGCAAAATGAGGTTTAGAAGGTGCTTAAAGTGACTTTAAAGAGAATGAGACGATGCAAAATGGTGTTTAGAAGGTGCTTAAGGTGACTTTAAAGAGAATGAGACGATGCAAAATGAGGTTTAGAAGGTGCTTAATGTGACTTTAAAGAGAATGAGACGATGCAAAATGAGGTTTAGAAGGTGCTTAAAGTGACTTTAAAGAGAATGAGACGATGCAAAATGGTGTTTAGAAGGTGCTTAAAGTGACTTTAAAGAGAATGAGACGATGCAAAATGAGGTTTAGAAGGTGCTTAAAGTGACTTTAAAGAGAATGAGACGATGCAAAATGAGGTTTAGAAGGTGCTTAAAGTGACTTTAAAGAGAATGAGACGATGCAAAATGGTGTTTAGAAGGTGCTTAAAGTGACTTTAAAGAGAATGAGACGATGCAAAATGGTGTTTAGAAGGTGCTTAAGGTGACTTTAAAGAGAATGAGACGATGCAAAATGGTGTTTAGAAGGTGCTTAAAGTGACTTTAAAGAGAATGAGACGATGCAAAATGAGGTTTAGAAGGTGCTTAAAGTGACTTTAAAGAGAATGAGACGATGCAAAATGGTGTTTAGAAGGTGCTTAAAGTGACTTTAAAGAGAATGAGACGATGCAAAATGAGGTTTAGAAGGTGCTTAAAGTGACTTTAAAGAGAATGAGACGATGCAAAATGGTGTTTAGAAGGTGCTTAAGGTGACTTTAAAGAGAATGAGACGATGCAAAATGAGGTTTAGAAGGTGCTTAAAGTGACTTTAAAGAGAATGAGACGATGCAAAATGAGGTTTAGAAGGTGTTTAAGGTGACTTTAAAGAGAATGAGACGATGCAAAATGAGGTTTAGAAGGTGCTTAATGTGACTTTAAAGAGAATGAGACGATGCAAAATGGTGTTTAGAAGGTGCTTAAGGTGACTTTAAAGAGAATGAGACGATGCAAATTGGTGTTTAGAAGGTGCTTAAGGTGACTTTAAAGAGAATGAGACGATGCAAAATGAGGTTTAGAAGGTGCTTAAAGTGACTTTAAAGAGAATGAGACGATGCAAAATGAGGTTTAGAAGGTGCTTAAAGTGACTTTAAAGAGAATGAGACGATGCAAAATGGTGTTTAGAAGGTGCTTAAAGTGACTTTAAAGAGAATGAGACGATGCAAAATGAGGTTTAGAAGGTGCTTAAAGTGACTTTAAAGAGAATGAGACGATGCAAAATGGTGTTTAGAAGGTGCTTAAAGTGACTTTAAAGAGAATGAGACGATGCAAAATGAGGTTTAGAAGGTGCTTAAAGTGACTTTAAAGAGAATGAGACGATGCAAAATGAGGTTTAGAAGGTGCTTAAAGTGACTTTAAAGAGAATGAGACGATGCAAATCGGTGTTTAGAAGGTGCTTAAGGTGACTTTAAAGAGAATGAGACGATGCAAAATGAGGTTTAGAAGGTGCTTAAAGTGACTTTAAAGAGAATGAGACGATGCAAAATGAGGTTTAGAAGGTGCTTAAAGTGACTTTAAAGAGAATGAGACGATGCAAAATGGTGTTTAGAAGGTGCTTAAAGTGACTTTAAAGAGAATGAGACGATGCAAAATGGTGTTTAGAAGGTGCTTAAAGTGACTTTAAAGAGAATGAGACGATGCAAAATGAGGTTTAGAAGGTGCTTAAAGTGACTTTAAAGAGAATGAGACGATGCAAAATGAGGTTTAGAAGGTGCTTAAAGTGACTTTAAAGAGAATGAGACGATGCAAAATGGTGTTTAGAAGGTGCTTAAAGTGACTTTAAAGAGAATGAGACGATGCAAAATGAGGTTTAGAAGGTGCTTAAAGTGACTTTAAAGAGAATGAGACGATGCAAAATGGTGTTTAGAAGGTGCTTAAGGTGACTTTAAAGAGAATGAGACGATGCAAAATGAGGTTTAGAAGGTGCTTAAAGTGACTTTAAAGAGAATGAGACGATGCAAAATGGTGTTTAGAAGGTGCTTAAGGTGACTTTAAAGAGAATGAGACGATGCAAAATGAGGTTTAGAAGGTGCTTAAAGTGACTTTAAAGAGAATGAGACGATGCAAAATGAGGTTTAGAAGGTGCTTAAAGTGACTTTAAAGAGAATGAGACGATGCAAAATGGTGTTTAGAAGGTGCTTAAGGTGACTTTAAAGAGAATGAGACGATGCAAAATGAGGTTTAGAAGGTGCTTAAAGTGACTTTAAAGAGAATGAGACGATGCAAAATGGTGTTTAGAAGGTGCTTAAAGTGACTTTAAAGAGAATGAGACGATGCAAAATGAGGTTTAGAAGGTGCTTAAAGTGACTTTAAAGAGAATGAGACGATGCAAAATGGTGTTTAGAAGGTGCTTAAAGTGACTTTAAAGAGAATGAGACGATGCAAAATGGTGTTTAGAAGGTGCTTAAGGTGACTTTAAAGAGAATGAGACGATGCAAAATGAGGTTTAGAAGGTGCTTAAAGTGACTTTAAAGAGAATGAGACGATGCAAAATGAGGTTTAGAAGGTGCTTAAAGTGACTTTAAAGAGAATGAGACGATGCAAAATGGTGTTTAGAAGGTGCTTAAAGTGACTTTAAAGAGAATGAGACGATGCAAAATGAGGTTTAGAAGGTGCTTAATGTGACTTTAAAGAGAATGAGACGATGCAAAATGGTGTTTAGAAGGTGCTTAAGGTGACTTTAAAGAGAATGAGACGATGCATAATGGTGTTTAGAAGGTGCTTAAGGTGACTTTAAAGAGAATGAGACGATGCAAAATGAGGTTTAGAAGGTGCTTAATGTGACTTTAAAGAGAATGAGACGATGCAAAATGAGGTTTAGAAGGTGCTTAATGTGACTTTAAAGAGAATGAGACGATGCAAAATGGTGTTTAGAAGGTGCTTAAGGTGACTTTAAAGAGAATGAGACGATGCATAATGGTGTTTAGAAGGTGCTTAAGGTGACTTTAAAGAGAATGAGACGATGCAAAATGAGGTTTAGAAGGTGCTTAATGTGACTTTAAAGAGAATGAGACGATGCAAAATGAGGTTTAGAAGGTGCTTAAAGTGACTTTAAAGAGAATGAGACGATGCAAAATGAGGTTTAGAAGGTGCTTAAAGTGACTTTAAAGAGAATGAGACGATGCAAAATGGTGTTTAGAAGGTGCTTAAGGTGACTTTAAAGAGAATGAGACGATGCAAAATGAGGTTTAGAAGGTGCTTAAAGTGACTTTAAAGAGAATGAGACGATGCAAAATGGTGTTTAGAAGGTGCTTAAGGTGACTTTAAAGAGAATGAGACGATGCAAAATGAGGTTTAGAAGGTGCTTAAAGTGACTTTAAAGAGAATGAGACGATGCAAAATGAGGTTTAGAAGGTGCTTAAAGTGACTTTAAAGAGAATGAGACGATGCAAAATGAGGTTTAGAAGGTGCTTAAAGTGACTTTAAAGAGAATGAGACGATGCAAAATGGTGTTTAGAAGGTGCTTAAAGTGACTTTAAAGAGAATGAGACGATGCAAAATGGTGTTTAGAAGGTGCTTAAGGTGACTTTAAAGAGAATGAGACGATGCAAAATGAGGTTTAGAAGGTGCTTAAAGTGACTTTAAAGAGAATGAGACGATGCAAAATGGTGTTTAGAAGGTGCTTAAGGTGACTTTAAAGAGAATGAGACGATGCAAAATGGTGTTTAGAAGGTGCTTAAGGTGACTTTAAAGAGAATGAGACGATGCAAAATGAGGTTTAGAAGGTGCTTAAAGTGACTTTAAAGAGAATGAGACGATGCAAAATGAGGTTTAGAAGGTGCTTAAAGTGACTTTAAAGAGAATGAGACGATGCAAAATGAGGTTTAGAAGGTGCTTAAAGTGACTTTAAAGAGAATGAGACGATGCAAAATGGTGTTTAGAAGGTGCTTAAGGTGACTTTAAAGAGAATGAGACGATGCAAAATGAGGTTTAGAAGGTGCTTAATGTGACTTTAAAGAGAATGAGACGATGCAAAATGGTGTTTAGAAGGTGCTTAAGGTGACTTTAAAGAGAATGAGACGATGCAAAATGGTGTTTAGAAGGTGCTTAAAGTGACTTTAAAGAGAATGAGACGATGCAAAATGAGGTTTAGAAGGTGCTTAAAGTGACTTTAAAGAGAATGAGACGATGCAAAATGGTGTTTAGAAGGTGCTTAAGGTGACTTTAAAGAGAATGAGACGATGCAAAATGAGGTTTAGAAGGTGCTTAAAGTGACTTTAAAGAGAATGAGACGATGCAAAATGAGGTTTAGAAGGTGCTTAAAGTGACTTTAAAGAGAATGAGACGATGCAAAATGAGGTTTAGAAGGTGCTTAAAGTGACTTTAAAGAGAATGAGACGATGCAAAATGAGGTTTAGAAGGTGCTTAAAGTGACTTTAAAGAGAATGAGACGATGCAAAATGAGGTTTAGAAGGTGCTTAAAGTGACTTTAAAGAGAATGAGACGATGCAAAATGAGGTTTAGAAGGTGCTTAAAGTGACTTTAAAGAGAATAAGACGATGCAAAATGAGGTTTAGAAGGTGCTTAAGGTGACTTTAAAGAGAATGAGACGATGCAAAATGAGGTTTAGAAGGTGCTTAAAGTGACTTTAAAGAGAATGAGACGATGCAAAATGGTGTTTAGAAGGTGCTTAAAGTGACTTTAAAGAGAATGAGACGATGCAAAATGGTGTTTAGAAGGTGCTTAAGGTGACTTTAAAGAGAATGAGACGATGCAAAATGAGGTTTAGAAGGTGCTTAAAGTGACTTTAAAGAGAATGAGACGATGCAAAATGGTGTTTAGAAGGTGCTTAAAGTGACTTTAAAGAGAATGAGACGATGCAAAATGGTGTTTAGAAGGTGCTTAAAGTGACTTTAAAGAGAATGAGACGATGCAAAATGGTGTTTAGAAGGTGCTTAAGGTGACTTTAAAGAGAATGAGACGATGCAAAATGAGGTTTAGAAGGTGCTTAAAGTGACTTTAAAGAGAATGAGACGATGCAAAATGGTGTTTAGAAGGTGCTTAAGGTGACTTTAAAGAGAATGAGACGATGCAAAATGAGGTTTAGAAGGTGCTTAAAGTGACTTTAAAGAGAATGAGACGATGCAAAATGAGGTTTAGAAGGTGCTTAAAGTGACTTTAAAGAGAATGAGGCGATGCAAAATGGTGTTTAGAAGGTGCTTAAGGTGACTTTAAAGAGAATGAGACGATGCAAAATGAGGTTTAGAAGGTGCTTAAAGTGACTTTAAAGAGAATGAGACGATGCAAAATGGTGTTTAGAAGGTACTTAAGGTGACTTTAAAGAGAATGAGACGATGCAAAATGAGGTTTAGAAGGTGCTTAAAGTGACTTTAAAGAGAATGAGACGATGCAAAATGAGGTTTAGAAGGTGCTTAAAGTGACTTTAAAGAGAATGAGACGATGCAAAATGGTGTTTAGAAGGTGCTTAAGGTGACTTTAAAGAGAATGAGACGATGCAAAATGAGGTTTAGAAGGTGCTTAAAGTGACTTTAAAGAGAATGAGACGATGCAAAATGGTGTTTAGAAGGTGCTTAAAGTGACTTTAAAGAGAATGAGACGATGCAAAATGGTGTTTAGAAGGTGCTTAAGGTGACTTTAAAGAGAATGAGGACGATGCAAAATGGTGTTTAGAAGGTGCTTAAGGTGACTTTAAAGAGAATGAGACGATGCAAAATGAGGTTTAGAAGGTGCTTAAAGTGACTTTAAAGAGAATGAGACGATGCAAAATGAGGTTTAGAAGGTGCTTAAAGTGACTTTAAAGAGAATGAGACGATGCAAAATGAGGTTTAGAAGGTGCTTAAAGTGACTTTAAAGAGAATGAGACGATGCAAAATGGTGTTTAGAAGGTGCTTAAGGTGACTTTAAAGAGAATGAGACGATGCAAAATGAGGTTTAGAAGGTGCTTAATGTGACTTTAAAGAGAATGAGACGATGCAAAATGGTGTTTAGAAGGTGCTTAAGGTGACTTTAAAGAGAATGAGACGATGCAAAATGGTGTTTAGAAGGTGCTTAAAGTGACTTTAAAGAGAATGAGACGATGCAAAATGAGGTTTAGAAGGTGCTTAAAGTGACTTTAAAGAGAATGAGACGATGCAAAATGGTGTTTAGAAGGTGCTTAAGGTGACTTTAAAGAGAATGAGACGATGCAAAATGAGGTTTAGAAGGTGCTTAAAGTGACTTTAAAGAGAATGAGACGATGCAAAATGAGGTTTAGAAGGTGCTTAAAGTGACTTTAAAGAGAATGAGACGATGCAAAATGAGGTTTAGAAGGTGCTTAAAGTGACTTTAAAGAGAATAAGACGATGCAAAATGAGGTTTAGAAGGTGCTTAAAGTGACTTTAAAGAGAATGAGACGATGCAAAATGGTGTTTAGAAGGTGCTTAAAGTGACTTTAAAGAGAATGAGACGATGCAAAATGGTGTTTAGAAGGTGCTTAAGGTGACTTTAAAGAGAATGAGACGATGCAAAATGAGGTTTAGAAGGTGCTTAAAGTGACTTTAAAGAGAATGAGACGATGCAAAATGAGGTTTAGAAGGTGCTTAAAGTGACTTTAAAGAGAATGAGACGATGCAAAATGGTGTTTAGAAGGTGCTTAAAGTGACTTTAAAGAGAATGAGACGATGCAAAATGAGGTTTAGAAGGTGCTTAAAGTGACTTTAAAGAGAATGAGACGATGCAAAATGGTGTTTAGAAGGTGCTTAAAGTGACTTTAAAGAGAATGAGACGATGCAAAATGGTGTTTAGAAGGTGCTTAAGGTGACTTTAAAGAGAATGAGACGATGCAAAATGGTGTTTAGAAGGTGCTTAAAGTGACTTTAAAGAGAATGAGACGATGCAAAATGGTGTTTAGAAGGTGCTTAAGGTGACTTTAAAGAGAATGAGACGATGCAAAATGGTGTTTAGAAGGTGCTTAAGGTGACTTTAAAGAGAATGAGACGATGCAAAATGAGGTTTAGAAGGTGCTTAAAGTGACTTTAAAGAGAATGAGACGATGCAAAATGGTGTTTAGAAGGTGCTTAAAGTGACTTTAAAGAGAATGAGACGATGCAAAATGGTGTTTAGAAGGTGCTTAAAGTGACTTTAAAGAGAATGAGACGATGCAAAATGGTCTTTAGAAGGTGCTTAAAGTGACTTTAAAGAGAATGAGACGATGCAAAATGGTGTTTAGAAGGTGCTTAAGGTGACTTTAAAGAGAATGAGACGTTGCAAAATGAGGTTTAGAAGGTACTTAAAGTGACTTTAAAGAGAATGAGACGATGCAAAATGGTGTTTAGAAGGTGCTTAAGGTGACTTTAAAGAGAATGAGACGATGCAAAATGAGGTTTAGAAGGTGCTTAAAGTGACTTTAAAGAGAATGAGACGATGCAAAATGAGGTTTAGAAGGTGCTTAAAGTGACTTTAAAGAGAATGAGACGATGCAAAATGGTGTTTAGAAGGTGCTTAAGGTGACTTTAAAGAGAATGAGACGATGCAAAATGAGGTTTAGAAGGTGCTTAAAGTGACTTTAAAGAGAATGAGACGATGCAAAATGAGGTTTAGAAGGTGCTTTATGTGACTTTAAAGAGAATGAGACGATGCAAAATGAGGTTTAGAAGGTGCTTAAAGTGACTTTAAAGAGAATGAGACGATGCAAAATGAGGTTTAGAAGGTGCTTAAAGTGACTTTAAAGAGAATGAGACGATGCAAAATGGTGTTTAGAAGGTGCTTAAGGTGACTTTAAAGAGAATGAGACGATGCAAAATGGTGTTTAGAAGGTGCTTAAAGTGACTTTAAAGAGAATGAGACGATGCAAAATGGTCTTTAGAAGGTGCTTAAAGTGACTTTAAAGAGAATGAGACGATGCAAAATGGTGTTTAGAAGGTGCTTAAGGTGACTTTAAAGAGAATGAGACGATGCAAAATGAGGTTTAGAAGGTGCTTAAAGTGACTTTAAAGAGAATGAGACGATGCAAAATGGTGTTTAGAAGGTGCTTAAGGTGACTTTAAAGAGAATGAGACGATGCAAAATGAGGTTTAGAAGGTGCTTAAAGTGACTTTAAAGAGAATGAGACGATGCAAAATGAGGTTTAGAAGGTGCTTAAAGTGACTTTAAAGAGAATGAGACGATGCAAAATGGTGTTTAGAAGGTGCTTAAGGTGACTTTAAAGAGAATGAGACGATGCAAAATGAGGTTTAGAAGGTGCTTAAAGTGGCTTTAAAGAGAATGAGACGATGCAAAATGAGGTTTAGAAGGTGCTTAAAGTGACTTTAAAGAGAATGAGACGATGCAAAATGAGGTTTAGAAGGTGCTTAAAGTGACTTTAAAGAGAATGAGACGATGCAAAATGAGGTTTAGAAGGTGCTTAAAGTGACTTTAAAGAGAATGAGACGATGCAAAATGGTGTTTAGAAGGTGCTTAAGGTGACTTTAAAGAGAATGAGACGATGCAAAATGAGGTTTAGAAGGTGCTTAAAGTGACTTTAAAGAGAATGAGACGATGCAAAATGGTGTTTAGAAGGTGCTTAAAGTGACTTTAAAGAGAATGAGACGATGCAAAATGGTGTTTAGAAGGTGCTTAAGGTGACTTTAAAGAGAATGAGACGATGCAAAATGAGGTTTAGAAGGTGCTTAAAGTGACTTTAAAGAGAATGAGACGATGCAAAATGGTGTTTAGAAGGTGCTTAAAGTGACTTTAAAGAGAATGAGACGATGCAAAATGAGGTTTAGAAGGTGCTTAAAGTGACTTTAAAGAGAATGAGACGATGCAAAATGGTGTTTAGAAGGTGCTTAAAGTGACTTTAAAGAGAATGAGACGATGCAAAATGAGGTTTAGAAGGTGCTTAAAGTGACTTTAAAGAGAATGAGACGATGCAAAATGAGGTTTAGAAGGTGCTTAAAGTGACTTTAAAGAGAATGAGACGATGCAAAATGGTGTTTAGAAGGTGCTTAAGGTGACTTTAAAGAGAATGAGACGATGCAAAATGAGGTTTAGAAGGTGCTTAAAGTGACTTTAAAGAGAATGAGACGATGCAAAATGAGGTTTAGAAGGTGCTTAAAGTGACTTTAAAGAGAATGAGACGATGCAAAATGGTGTTTAGAAGGTGCTTAAAGTGACTTTAAAGAGAATGAGACGATGCAAAATGGTGTTTAGAAGGTGCTTAAAGTGACTTTAAAGAGAATGAGACGATGCAAAATGAGGTTTAGAAGGTGCTTAAAGTGACTTTAAAGAGAATGAGACGATGCAAAATGAGGTTTAGAAGGTGCTTAAAGTGACTTTAAAGAGAATGAGACGATGCAAAATGGTGTTTAGAAGGTGCTTAAAGTGACTTTAAAGAGAATGAGACGATGCAAAATGGTGTTTAGAAGGTGCTTAAGGTGACTTTAAAGAGAATGAGACGATGCAAAATGGTGTTTAGAAGGTGCTTAAAGTGACTTTAAAGAGAATGAGACGATGCAAAATGAGGTTTAGAAGGTGCTTAAAGTGACTTTAAAGAGAATGAGACGATGCAAAATGGTGTTTAGAAGGTGCTTAAAGTGACTTTAAAGAGAATGAGACGATGCAAAATGAGGTTTAGAAGGTGCTTAAAGTGACTTTAAAGAGAATGAGACGATGCAAAATGGTGTTTAGAAGGTGCTTAAGGTGACTTTAAAGAGAATGAGACGATGCAAAATGAGGTTTAGAAGGTGCTTAAAGTGACTTTAAAGAGAATGAGACGATGCAAAATGAGGTTTAGAAGGTGTTTAAGGTGACTTTAAAGAGAATGAGACGATGCAAAATGAGGTTTAGAAGGTGCTTAATGTGACTTTAAAGAGAATGAGACGATGCAAAATGGTGTTTAGAAGGTGCTTAAGGTGACTTTAAAGAGAATGAGACGATGCAAATTGGTGTTTAGAAAGTGCTTAAGGTGACTTTAAAGAGAATGAGACGATGCAAAATGAGGTTTAGAAGGTGCTTAAAGTGACTTTAAAGAGAATGAGACGATGCAAAATGAGGTTTAGAAGGTGCTTAAAGTGACTTTAAAGAGAATGAGACGATGCAAAATGGTGTTTAGAAGGTGCTTAAAGTGACTTTAAAGAGAATGAGACGATGCAAAATGAGGTTTAGAAGGTGCTTAAAGTGACTTTAAAGAGAATGAGACGATGCAAAATGGTGTTTAGAAGGTGCTTAAAGTGACTTTAAAGAGAATGAGACGATGCAAAATGAGGTTTAGAAGGTGCTTAAAGTGACTTTAAAGAGAATGAGACGATGCAAAATGAGGTTTAGAAGGTGCTTAAAGTGACTTTAAAGAGAATGAGACGATGCAAAACGGTGTTTAGAAGGTGCTTAAGGTGACTTTAAAGAGAATGAGACGATGCAAAATGAGGTTTAGAAGGTGCTTAAAGTGACTTTAAAGAGAATGAGACGATGCAAAATGAGGTTTAGAAGGTGCTTAAAGTGACTTTAAAGAGAATGAGACGATGCAAAATGGTGTTTAGAAGGTGCTTAAAGTGACTTTAAAGAGAATGAGACGATGCAAAATGGTGTTTAGAAGGTGCTTAAAGTGACTTTAAAGAGAATGAGACGATGCAAAATGAGGTTTAGAAGGTGCTTAATGTGACTTTAAAGAGAATGAGACGATGCAAAATGAGGTTTAGAAGGTGCTTAAAGTGACTTTAAAGAGAATGAGACGATGCAAAATGGTGTTTAGAAGGTGCTTAAAGTGACTTTAAAGAGAATGAGACGATGCAAAATGAGGTTTAGAAGGTGCTTAAAGTGACTTTAAAGAGAATGAGACGATGCAAAATGGTGTTTAGAAGGTGCTTAAGGTGACTTTAAAGAGAATGAGACGATGCAAAATGAGGTTTAGAAGGTGCTTAAAGTGACTTTAAAGAGAATGAGACGATGCAAAATGGTGTTTAGAAGGTGCTTAAGGTGACTTTAAAGAGAATGAGACGATGCAAAATGAGGTTTAGAAGGTGCTTAAAGTGACTTTAAAGAGAATGAGACGATGCAAAATGAGGTTTAGAAGGTGCTTAAAGTGACTTTAAAGAGAATTTAGACGATGCAAAATGGTGTTTAGAAGGTGCTTAAGGTGACTTTAAAGAGAATGAGACGATGCAAAATGAGGTTTAGAAGGTGCTTAAAGTGACTTTAAAGAGAATGAGACGATGCAAAATGGTGTTTAGAAGGTGCTTAAAGTGACTTTAAAGAGAATGAGACGATGCAAAATGAGGTTTAGAAGGTGCTTAAAGTGACTTTAAAGAGAATGAGACGATGCAAAATGAGGTTTAGAAGGTGCTTAAAGTGACTTTAAAGAGAATGAGACGATGCAAAATGGTGTTTAGAAGGTGCTTAAAGTGACTTTAAAGAGAATGAGACGATGCAAAATGGTGTTTAGAAGGTGCTTAAGGTGACTTTAAAGAGAATGAGACGATGCAAAATGAGGTTTAGAAGGTGCTTAAAGTGACTTTAAAGAGAATGAGACGATGCAAAATGAGGTTTAGAAGGTGCTTAAAGTGACTTTAAAGAGAATGAGACGATGCAAAATGGTGTTTAGAAGGTGCTTAAAGTGACTTTAAAGAGAATGAGACGATGCAAAATGAGGTTTAGAAGGTGCTTAATGTGACTTTAAAGAGAATGAGACGATGCAAAATGGTGTTTAGAAGGTGCTTAAGGTGACTTTAAAGAGAATGAGACGATGCATAATGGTGTTTAGAAGGTGCTTAAGGTGACTTTAAAGAGAATGAGACGATGCAAAATGAGGTTTAGAAGGTGCTTAATGTGACTTTAAAGAGAATGAGACGATGCAAAATGGTGTTTAGAAGGTGCTTAAGGTGACTTTAAAGAGAATGAGACGATGCAAAATGAGGTTTAGAAGGTGCTTAAAGTGACTTTAAAGAGAATGAGACGATGCAAAATGAGGTTTAGAAGGTGCTTAAAGTGACTTTAAAGAGAATGAGACGATGCAAAATGAGGTTTAGATGGTGCTTAAGGTGACTTTAAAGAGAATGAGACGATGCAAAATGAGGTTTAGAAGGTGCTTAAAGTGACTTTAAAGAGAATGAGACGATGCAAAATGAGGTTTAGAAGGTGCTTAAAGTGACTTTAAAGAGAATGAGACGATGCAAAATGGTGTTTAGAAGGTGCTTAAGGTGACTTTAAAGAGAATGAGACGATGCAAAATGAGGTTTAGAAGGTGCTTAAAGTGACTTTAAAGAGAATGAGACGATGCAAAATGGTGTTTAGAAGGTGCTTAAGGTGACTTTAAAGAGAATGAGACGATGCAAAATGAGGTTTAGAAGGTGCTTAAAGTGACTTTAAAGAGAATGAGACGATGCAAAATGAGGTTTAGAAGGTGCTTAAAGTGACTTTAAAGAGAATGAGACGATGCAAAATGAGGTTTAGAAGGTGCTTAAAGTGACTTTAAAGAGAATGAGACGATGCAAAATGGTGTTTAGAAGGTGCTTAAAGTGACTTTAAAGAGAATGAGACGATGCAAAATGAGGTTTAGAAGGTGCTTAAAGTGACTTTAAAGAGAATGAGACGATGCAAAATGGTGTTTAGAAGGTGCTTAAAGTGACTTTAAAGAGAATGAGACGATGCAAAATGAGGTTTAGAAGGTGCTTAAAGTGACTTTAAAGAGAATGAGACGATGCAAAATGAGGTTTAGAAGGTGCTTAAAGTGACTTTAAAGAGAATGAGACGATGCAAAATGGTGTTTAGAAGGTGCTTAAAGTGACTTTAAAGAGAATGAGACGATGCAAAATGAGGTTTAGAAGGTGCTTAAAGTGACTTTAAAGAGAATGAGACGATGCAAAATGAGGTTTAGAAGGTGCTTAATGTGACTTTAAAGAGAATGAGACGATGCAAAATGGTGTTTAGAAGGTGCTTAAGGTGACTTTAAAGAGAATGAGACGATGCAAAATGGTGTTTAGAAGGTGCTTAAAGTGACTTTAAAGAGAATGAGACGATGCAAAATGAGGTTTAGAAGGTGCTTAATGTGACTTTAAAGAGAATGAGACGATGCAAAATGGTGTTTAGAAGGTGCTTAAGGTGACTTTAAAGAGAATGAGACGATGCAAAATGGTGTTTAGAAGGTGCTTAAGGTGACTTTAAAGAGAATGAGACGATGCAAAATGAGGTTTAGAAGGTGCTTAAAGTGACTTTAAAGAGAATGAGACGATGCAAAATGAGGTTTAGAAGGTGCTTAAAGTGACTTTAAAGAGAATGAGACGATGCAAAATGAGGTTTAGAAGGTGCTTAAGGTGACTTTAAAGAGAATGAGACGATGCAAAATGAGGTTTAGAAGGTGCTTAAAGTGACTTTAAAGAGAATGAGACGATGCAAAATGAGGTTTAGAAGGTGCTTAAAGTGACTTTAAAGAGAATGAGACGATGCAAAATGGTGTTTAGAAGGTGCTTAAGGTGACTTTAAAGAGAATGAGACGATGCAAAATGAGGTTTAGAAGGTGCTTAAAGTGACTTTAAAGAGAATGAGACGATGCAAAATGAGGTTTAGAAGGTGCTTAAAGTGACTTTAAAGAGAATGAGACGATGCAAAATGAGGTTTAGAAGGTGCTTAAAGTGACTTTATAGAGAATGAGACGATGCAAAATGGTGTTTAGAAGGTGCTTAAGGTGACTTTAAAGAGAATGAGACGATGCAAAATGAGGTTTAGAAGGTGCTTAAAGTGACTTTAAAGAGAATGAGACGATGCAAAATGGTGTTTAGAAGGTGCTTAAGGTGACTTTAAAGAGAATGAGACGATGCAAAATGAGGTTTAGAAGGTGCTTAAAGTGACTTTAAAGAGAATGAGACGATGCAAAATGAGGTTTAGAAGGTGCTTAAAGTGACTTTAAAGAGAATGAGACGATGCAAAATGGTGTTTAGAAGGTGCTTAAAGTGACTTTAAAGAGAATGAGACGATGCAAAATTGTGTTTAGAAGGTGCTTAAAGTGACTTTAAAGAGAATGAGACGATGCAAAATGAGGTTTAGAAGGTTCTTAAAGTGACTTTAAAGAGAATGAGACGATGCAAAATGAGGTTTAGAAGGTGCTTAATGTGACTTTAAAGAGAATGAGACGATGCAAAATGGTGTTTAGAAGGTGCTTAAGGTGACTTTAAAGAGAATGAGACGATGCAAAATGGTGTTTAGAAGGTGCTTAAGGTGACTTTAAAGAGAATGAGACGATGCAAAATGAGGTTTAGAAGGTGCTTAATGTGACTTTAAAGAGAATGAGACGATGCAAAATGGTGTTTAGAAGGTGCTTTTTTTTTTTGGACGAGGGTTCACATTGGCCTTGGCCCCGCCGTGGGACCACGACCAACATTACTCCCTCCTCTGAGCCTTTCACCTTCCGTCACGCTATGCACCTACACGGTAGAAGCGATGACGGAAGAGGCATCTGTCCCTAGGTTAAAATCTCAGTTTACGGACGCTGTGGCACGCAACTAACTCCTGAAGGGTGAAAGCGCGTGTCTCCAAAGGTCTAACAGGTACTACCCTGACTACCAGGGGCTATTTCCCAAGCCTAAGGCGACGGACTCGGCGCAATGCAACTTAAGCGGCTCAGAAGATCGATCCGACAGCTGACTTACATGACACCACTACCTCCTAAAAACCCGTAAATGGGACTTGCACTCAGGTTCTCCTCTGACACCTCTGATCTGCGATCTTATGGCCCGCAAAATCGAGCTCCTGCCCGATCTACGTGCCGTCCCCGTACTGCACCCGCTGGTGCTTTCCTTGGCCTGGCTGGTCAGGCCAGGCCCTTGGCGGGTCTAGTTTCTGGTTTGCCCTGGTCGTAGTTAGACGGGTGCCACCTTGGTGCGCCAGTTCACCGGTGTGTCCCTTACCAACAACTAACAGGTCGCCCCATAGACAAGACCCACCGCCTTCCTCCTTCTGCACCTATTGGTGCTCTCTTTTGGCCCGGCTGCTGTTCTGCCGGGCCCCTTCTTGCAAATCTGGTTCTAGTTTGACCTGGTCGTAGTCAGACGGGTACCACCTTGGTGTCAGCGCTCACCGGTGCATCCCTAACCAACAATTAACAGGTCGCCCCTTAGCCAGACTTGCCCTTCCGCCCTTGTCACGAGCAACCCCAGCGCCCTGCTTACCAGTCAAAAGGGGATTATCGAATTCTGCACATTCTACACATCTGTAACCGGTCGCCCCCGGAAACAAATCAACAGTTCCTTCGTAACCAGGGTTACTCGTGACCTTCGTGAATCTTCCAGGAGAGTGAATCCCTTCCGAAACACTCCCTACGTCTTCGCGGTCCTGTCCACTGACATAGGGTCCATCCTAACCTCCGGAGAGGCTAAACAGACCAGAGGGCTAGATACCTAAAACCAGGATTAAAGGTACCTTGCAAGGCCCGTTCCGTCTGCGGCACACTACCAAACTCAATCCAGGCAGTTTGATCATCCTGGGTCCCGACGGCAAGGAGGAGGAATCTCGCACAAATCCTTCGAGAGTTTCACTCTGATAGTGCACGGGAGGTCGGGTACCCCTCCCACCCGGATCTCTGTTAGTCACCCCTTGCTGCTAGGGGGTCCAGTGGCGCCACGAGGAGGCCAGTATTCCAGGCGTTCACGCCGTCACACCGTTTGACAAGAGTGACCCCGCAATGACTGCGAGCCCTTTAGAAGGTGCTTAAGGTGACTTTAAAGAGAATGAGACGATGCAAAATGGTGTTTAGAAGGTGCTTAAGGTGACTTTAAAGAGAATGAGACGATGCAAAATGAGGTTTAGAAGGTGCTTAAAGTGACTTTAAAGAGAATGAGACGATGCAAAATGAGGTTTAGAAGGTGCTTAAAGTGACTTTAAAGAGAATGAGACGATGCAAAATGAGGTTTAGAAGGTGCTTAAGGTGACTTTAAAGAGAATGAGACGATGCAAAATGAGGTTTAGAAGGTGCTTAAAGTGACTTTAAAGAGAATGAGACGATGCAAAATGAGGTTTAGAAGGTGCTTAAAGTGACTTTAAAGAGAATGAGACGATGCAAAATGGTGTTTAGAAGGTGCTTAAGGTGACTTTAAAGAGAATGAGACGATGCAAAATGAGGTTTAGAAGGTGCTTAAAGTGACTTTAAAGAGAATGAGACGATGCAAAATGGTGTTTAGAAGGTGCTTAAGGTGACTTTAAAGAGAATGAGACGATGCAAAATGAGGTTTAGAAGGTGCTTAAAGTGACTTTAAAGAGAATGAGACGATGCAAAATGGTGTTTAGAAGGTGCTTAAGGTGACTTTAAAGAGAATGAGACGATGCAAAATGAGGTTTAGAAGGTGCTTAAAGTGACTTTAAAGAGAATGAGACGATGCAAAATGAGGTTTAGAAGGTGCTTAAAGTGACTTTAAAGAGAATGAGACGATGCAAAATGGTGTTTAGAAGGTGCTTAAAGTGACTTTAAAGAGAATGAGACGATGCAAAATGAGGTTTAGAAGGTGCTTAAAGTGACTTTAAAGAGAATGAGACGATGCAAAATGGTGTTTAGAAGGTGCTTAAAGTGACTTTAAAGAGAATGAGACGATGCAAAATGAGGTTTAGAAGGTGCTTAAAGTGACTTTAAAGAGAATGAGACGATGCAAAATGAGGTTTAGAAGGTGCTTAAAGTGACTTTAAAGAGAATGAGACGATGCAAAATGGTGTTTAGAAGGTGCTTAAAGTGACTTTAAAGAGAATGAGACGATGCAAAATGAGGTTTAGAAGGTGCTTAAAGTGACTTTAAAGAGAATGAGACGATGCAAAATGAGGTTTAGAAGGTGCTTAATGTGACTTTAAAGAGAATGAGACGATGCAAAATGGTCTTTAGAAGGTGCTTAAAGTGACTTTAAAGAGAATGAGACGATGCAAAATGAGGTTTAGAAGGTGCTTAAAGTGACTTTAAAGAGAATGAGACGATGCAAAATGGTGTTTAGAAGGTGCTTAAGGTGACTTTAAAGAGAATGAGACGATGCAAAATGAGGTTTAGAAGGTGCTTAAAGTGACTTTAAAGAGAATGAGACGATGCAAAATGAGGTTTAGAAGGTGCTTAAAGTGACTTTAAAGAGAATGAGACGATGCAAAATGAGGTTTAGAAGGTGCTTAAAGTGACTTTAAAGAGAATGAGACGATGCAAAATGAGGTTTAGAAGGTGCTTAAAGTGACTTTAAAGAGAATGAGACGATGCAAAATGGTGTTTAGAAGGTGCTTAAGGTGACTTTAAAGAGAATGAGACGATGCAAAATGAGGTTTAGAAGGTGCTTAAAGTGACTTTAAAGAGAATGAGACGATGCAAAATGGTGTTTAGAAGGTGCTTAAAGTGACTTTAAAGAGAATGAGACGATGCAAAATGAGGTTTAGAAGGTGCTTAAAGTGACTTTAAAGAGAATGAGACGATGCAAAATGAGGTTTAGAAGGTGCTTAATGTGACTTTAAAGAGAATGAGACGATGCAAAATGGTCTTTAGAAGGTGCTTAAAGTGACTTTAAAGAGAATGAGACGATGCAAAATGAGGTTTAGAAGGTGCTTAAAGTGACTTTAAAGAGAATGAGACGATGCAAAATGGTGTTTAGAAGGTGCTTAAGGTGACTTTAAAGAGAATGAGACGATGCAAAATGAGGTTTAGAAGGTGCTTAAAGTGACTTTAAAGAGAATGAGACGATGCAAAATGAGGTTTAGAAGGTGCTTAAAGTGACTTTAAAGAGAATGAGACGATGCAAAATGGTCTTTAGAAGGTGCTTAAAGTGACTTTAAAGAGAATGAGACGATGCAAAATGGTGTTTAGAAGGTGCTTAAGGTGACTTTAAAGAGAATGAGACGATGCAAAATGAGGTTTAGAAGGTGCTTAAAGTGACTTTAAAGAGAATGAGACGATGCAAAATGAGGTTTAGAAGGTGCTTAAAGTGACTTTAAAGAGAATGAGACGATGCAAAATGGTGTTTAGAAGGTGCTTAAAGTGACTTTAAAGAGAATGAGACGATGCAAAATGGTGTTTAGAAGGTGCTTAAGGTGACTTTAAAGAGAATGAGACGATGCAAAATGAGGTTTAGAAGGTGCTTAAAGTGACTTTAAAGAGAATGAGACGATGTAAAATGAGGTTTAGAAGGTGCTTAAAGTGACTTTAATGAGAATGAGACGATGCAAAATGGTGTTTAGAAGGTGCTTAAAGTGACTTTAAAGAGAATGAGACGATGCAAAATGAGGTTTAGAAGGTGCTTAAAGTGACTTTAAAGAGAATGAGACGATGCAAAAAGGTGTTTAGAAGGTGCTTAAAGTGACTTTAAAGAGAATGAGACGATGCAAAATGGTGTTTAGAAGGTGCTTAAGGTGACTTTAAAGAGAATGAGACGATGCAAAATGAGGTTTAGAAGGTGCTTAAAGTGACTTTAGAGAGAATGAGACGATGCAAAATGGTGTTTAGAAGGTGCTTAAGGTGACTTTAAAGAGAATGAGACGATGCAAAATGAGGTTTAGAAGGTGCTTAAGGTGACTTTAAAGAGAATGAGACGATGCAAAATGAGGTTTAGAAGGTGCTTAAAGTGACTTTAAAGAGAATGAGACGATGCAAAATGGTGTTTAGAAGGTGCTTAAGGTGACTTTAAAGAGAATGAGACGATGCAAAATGAGGTTTAGAAGGTGCTTAAAGTGACTTTAAAGAGAATGAGACGATGCAAAATGGTGTTTAGAAGGTGCTTAAAGTGACTTTAAAGAGAATGAGACGATGCAAAATGGTGTTTAGAAGGTGCTTAAGGTGACTTTAAAGAGAATGAGACGATGCAAAATGAGGTTTAGAAGGTGCTTAAAGTGACTTTAAAGAGAATGAGACGATGCAAAATGAGGTTAAGAAGGTGCTTAAAGTGACTTTAAAGAGAATGAGACGATGCAAAATAGTGTTTAGAAGGTGCTTAAGGTGACTTTAAAGAGAATGAGACGATGCAAAATGAGGTTTAGAAGGTGCTTAAGGTGACTTTAAAGAGAATGAGACGATGCAAAATGAGGTTTAGAAGGTGCTTAAAGTGACTTTAAAGAGAATGAGACGATGCAAAATGGTGTTTAGAAGGTGCTTAAGGTGACTTTAAAGAGAATGAGACGATGCAAAATGAGGTTTAGAAGGTGCTTAAGGTGACTTTAAAGAGAATGAGACGATGCAAAATGAGGTTTAGAAGGTGCTTAAAGTGACTTTAAAGAGAATGAGACGATGCAAAATGGTGTTTAGAAGGTGCTTAAGGTGACTTTAAAGAGAATGAGACGATGCAAAATGGTGTTTAGAAGGTGCTTAAGGTGACTTTAAAGAGAATGAGACGATGCAAAATGGTGTTTAGAAGGTGCTTAAAGTGACTTTAAAGAGAATGAGACGATGCAAAATGAGGTTTAGAAGGTGCTTAAAGCGACTTTAAAGAGAATGAGACGATGCAAAATGGTGTTTAGAAGGTGCTTAAGGTGACTTTAAAGAGAATGAGACGATGCAAAATGAGGTTTAGAAGGTGCTTAAGGTGACTTTAAAGAGAATGAGACGATGCAAAATGAGGTTTAGAAGGTGCTTAAAGTGACTTTAAAGAGAATGAGACGATGCAAAATGGTGTATAGAAGGTGCTTAAGGTGACTTTAAAGAGAATGAGACGATGCAAAATGAGGTTTAGAATGTGCTTAAGGTGACTTTAAAGAGAATGAGACGATGCAAAATGGTGTTTAGAAGGTGCTTAAAGTGACTTTAAAGAGAATGAGACGATGCAAAATGAGGTTTAGAAGGTGCTTAAAGTGACTTTAAAGAGAATGAGACGATGCAAAATGGTGTTTAGAAGGTGCTTAAAGTGACTTTAAAGAGAATGAGACGATGCAAAATGGTGTTTAGAAGGTGCTTAAGGTGACTTTAAAGAGAATGAGACGATGCAAAATGGTGTTTAGAAGGTGCTTAAGGTGACTTTAAAGAGAATGAGACGATGCAAAATGAGGTTTAGAAGGTGCTTAAGGTGACTTTAAAGAGAATGAGACGATGCAAAATGGTGTTTAGAAGGTGCTTAAGGTGACTTTAAAGAGAATGAGACGATGCAAAATGAGGTTTAGAAGGTGCTTAAGGTGACTTTAAAGAGAATGAGACGATGCAAAATGAGGTTTAGAAGGTGCTTAAAGTGACTTTAAAGAGAATGAGACGATGCAAAATGGTGTTTAGAAGGTGCTTAAGGTGACTTTAAAGAGAATGAGACTTTAAAGAGAATGAGACGATGCAAAATGGTGTTTAGAAGGTGCTTAAGGTGACTTTAAAGAGAATGAGACGATGCAAAATGGTGTTTAGAAGGTGCTTAAGGTGACTTTAAAGAGAATGAGACGATGCAAAATGGTGTTTAGAAGGTGCTTAAGGTGACTTTAAAGAGAATGAGACGATGCAAAATGAGGTTTAGAAGGTGCTTAAGGTGTCTTTAAAGAGAATGAGACGATGCAAAATGGTGTTTAGAAGGTGCTTAAAGTGACTTTAAAGAGAATGAGACGATGCAAAATGAGGTTTAGAAGGTGCTTAAGGTGACTTTAAAGAGAATGAGACGATGCAAAATGGTGTTTAGAAGGTGCTTAAAGTGACTTTAAAGAGAATGAGACGATGCAAAATGAGGTTTAGAAGGTGCTTAAAGTGACTTTAAAGAGAATGAGACGATGCAAAATGAGGTTTAGAAGGTGCTTAAAGTGACTTTAAAGAGAATGAGACGATGCAAAATGGTGTTTAGAAGGTGCTTAAGGTGACTTTAAAGAGAATGAGACGATGCAAAATGAGGTTTAGAAGGTGCTTAAAGTGACTTTAAAGAGAATGAGACGATGCAAAATGAGGTTTAGAAGGTGCTTAAAGTGACTTTAAAGAGAATGAGACGATGCAAAATGAGGTTTAGAAGGTGCTTAAAGTGACTTTAAAGAGAATGAGACGATGCAAAATGGTGTTTAGAAGGTGCTTAAAGTGACTTTAAAGAGAATGAGACGATGCAAAATGGTGTTTAGAAGGTGCTTAAAGTGACTTTAAAGCGAATGAGACGATGCAAAATGAGGTTTAGAAGGTGCTTAAAGTGACTTTAAAGAGAATGAGACGATGCAAAATGGTGTTTAGAAGGTGCTTAAAGTGACTTTAAAGAGAATGAGACGATGCAAAATGAGGTTTAGAAGGTGCTTAAAGTGACTTTAAAGAGAATGAGACGATGCAAAATGAGGTTTAGAAGGTGCTTAAAGTGACTTTAAAGAGAATGAGACGATGCAAAATGAGGTTTAGAAGGTGCTTAAGGTGACTTTAAAGAGAATGAGACGATGCAAAATGAGGTTTAGAAGGTGCTTAAAGTGACTTTAAAGAGAATGAGACGATTCAAAATGGTGTTTAGAAGGTGCTTAAGGTGACTTTAAAGAGAATGAGACGATGCAAAATGAGGTTTAGAAGGTGCTTAAAGTGACTTTAAAGAGAATGAGACGATGCAAAATGAGGTTTAGAAGGTGCTTAAAGTGACTTTAAAGAGAATGAGACGATGCAAAATGGTGTTTAGAAGGTGCTTAAAGTGACTTTAAAGAGAATGAGACGATGCAAAATGAGGTTTAGAAGGTGCTTAAAGTGACTTTAAAGAGAATGAGACGATGCAAAATGGTGTTTAGAAGGTGCTTAAAGTGACTTTAAAGAGAATGAGACGATGCAAAATGGTGTTTAGAAGGTGCTTAAAGTGACTTTAAAGAGAATGAGACGATGCAAAATGAGGTTTAGAAGGTGCTTAAGGTGACTTTAAAGAGAATGAGACGATGCAAAATGAGGTTTAGAAGGTGCTTAAAGTGACTTTAAAGAGAATGAGACGATTCAAAATGGTGTTTAGAAGGTGCTTAAGGTGACTTTAAAGAGAATGAGACGATGCAAAATGAGGTTTAGAAGGTGCTTAAGGTGACTTTAAAGAGAATGAGACGATGCAAAATGATGTTTAGAAGGTGCTTAAAGTGACTTTAAAGAGAATGAGACGATGCAAAATGGTGTTTAGAAGGTGCTTAAAGTGACTTTAAAGAGAATGAGACGATGCAAAATGAGGTTTAGAAGGTGCTTAAGGTGACTTTAAAGAGAATGAGACGATGCAAAATGAGGTTTAGAAGGTGCTTAAAGTGACTTTAAAGAGAATGAGACGATTCAAAATGGTGTTTAGAAGGTGCTTAAAGTGACTTTAAAGAGAATGAGACGATTCAAAATGGTGTTTAGAAGGTGCTTAAGGTGACTTTAAAGAGAATGAGACGATGCAAAATGAGGTTTAGAAGGTGCTTAAGGTGACTTTAAAGAGAATGAGACGATGCAAAATGAGGTTTAGAAGGTGCTTAAAGTGACTTTAAAGAGAATGAGACGATGCAAAATGGTGTTTAGAAGGTGCTTAAAGTGACTTTAAAGAGAATGAGACGATGCAAAATGAGGTTTAGAAGGTGCTTAAAGTGACTTTAAAGAGAATGAGACGATGCAAAATGGTGTTTAGAAGGTGCTTAAAGTGACTTTAAAGAGAATGAGACGATGCAAAATGGTGTTTAGAAGGTGCTTAAAGTGACTTTAAAGAGAATGAGACGATGCAAAATGAGGTTTAGAAGGTGCTTAAGGTGACTTTAAAGAGAATGAGACGATGCAAAATGAGGTTTAGAAGGTGCTTAAAGTGACTTTAAAGAGAATGAGACGATTCAAAATGGTGTTTAGAAGGTGCTTAAGGTGACTTTAAAGAGAATGAGACGATGCAAAATGAGGTTTAGAAGGTGCTTAAGGTGACTTTAAAGAGAATGAGACGATGCAAAATGAGGTTTAGAAGGTGCTTAAAGTGACTTTAAAGAGAATGAGACGATTCAAAATGGTGTTTAGAAGGTGCTTAAAGTGACTTTAAAGAGAATGAGACGATGCAAAATGGTGTTTAGAAGGTGCTTAAAGTGACTTTAAAGAGAATGAGACGATGCAAAATGGTGTTTAGAAGGTGCTTAAAGTGACTTTAAAGAGAATGAGACGATGCAAAATGAGGTTTAGAAGGTGCTTAAGGTGACTTTAAAGAGAATGAGACGATGCAAAATGAGGTTTAGAAGGTGCTTAAAGTGACTTTAAAGAGAATGAGACGATGCAAAATGGTGTTTAGAAGGTGCTTAAAGTGACTTTAAAGAGAATGAGACGATGCAAAATGAAGTTTAGAAGGTGCTTAAAGTGACTTTAAAGAGAATGAGACGATGCAAAATGGTGTTTAGAAGGTGCTTAAAGTGACTTTAAAGAGAATGAGACGATGCAAAATGGTGTTTAGAAGGTGCTTAAAGTGACTTTAAAGAGAATGAGACGATGCAAAATGAGGTTTAGAAGGTGCTTAAGGTGACTTTAAAGAGAATGAGACGATGCAAAATGGTGTTTAGAAGGTGCTTAAAGTGACTTTAAAGAGAATGAGACGATGCAAAATGAGGTTTAGAAGGTGCTTAAGGTGACTTTAAAGAGAATGAGACGATGCAAAATGAGGTTTAGAAGGTGCTTAAAGTGACTTTAAAGAGAATGAGACGATTCAAAATGGTGTTTTAGAAGGTGCTTAAGGTGACTTTAAAGAGAATGAGACGATGCAAAATGAGGTTTAGAAGGTGCTTAAGGTGACTTTAAAGAGAATGAGACGATGCAAAATGGTGTTTAGAAGGTGCTTAAAGTGACTTTAAAGAGAATGAGACGATGCAAAATGAGGTTTAGAAGGTGCTTAAGGTGACTTTAAAGAGAATGAGAGAATGAGTGCTTAAAGTGACTTTAAAGAGAATGAGACGATGCAAAATGGTGTTTAGAAGGTGCTTAAAGTGACTTTAAAGAGAATGAGACGATGCAAAATGAGGTTTAGAAGGTGCTTAAAGTGACTTTAAAGAGAATGAGACGATGCAAAATGGTGTTTAGAAGGTGCTTAAGGTGACTTTAAAGAGAATGAGACGATGCAAAATGAGGTTTAGAAGGTGCTTAAAGTGACTTTAAAGAGAATGAGACGATTCAAAATGGTGTTTAGAAGGTGCTTAAGGTGACTTTAAAGAGAATGAGACGATGCAAAATGAGTTAGAAGGTGCTTAAGGTGACTTTAAAGAGAATGAGACGATGCAAAATGAGGTTTAGAAGGTGCTTAAAGTGACTTTAAAGAGAATGAGACGATGCAAAATGAGGTTTAGAAGGTGCTTAAAGTGACTTTAAAGAGAATGAGACGATGCAAAAATGAGGTTTAGAAGGTGCTTAAAGTGACTTTAAAGAGAATGAGACGATGCAAAATGGTGTTTAGAAGGTGCTTAAGGTGACTTTAAAGAGAATGAGACGATGCAAAATGGTGTTTAGAAGGTGCTTAAAGTGACTTTAAAGAGAATGAGACGATGCAAAATGATCTTTAGAAGGTGCTTAAAGTGACTTTAAAGAGAATGAGACGATGCAAAATGAGGTTTAGAAGGTGCTTAAAGTGACTTTAAAGAGAATGAGACGATGCAAAATGATCTTTAGAAGGTGCTTAAAGTGACTTTAAAGAGAATGAGACGATGCAAAATGGTGTTTAGAAGGTGCTTAAGGTGACTTTAAAGAGAATGAGACGATGCAAAATGAGGTTTAGAAGGTGCTTAAAGTGACTTTAAAGAGAATGAGACGATGCAAAATGGTGTTTAGAAGGTGCTTAAGGTGACTTTAAAGAGAATGAGACGATGCAAAATGAGGTTTAGAAGGTGCTTAAAGTGACTTTAAAGAGAATGAGACGATGCAAAATGGTGTTTAGAAGGTGCTTAAGGTGACTTTAAAGAGAATGAGACGATGCAAAATGAGGTTTAGAAGGTGCTTAAGGTGACTTTAAAGAGAATGAGACGATGCAAAATGGTGTTTAGAAGGTGCTTAAAGTGACTTTAAAGAGAATGAGACGATGCAAAATGAGGTTTAGAAGGTGCTTAAAGTGACTTTAAAGAGAATGAGACGATGCAAAATGGTGTTTAGAAGGTGCTTAAGGTGACTTTAAAGAGAATGAGACGATGCAAAATGAGGTTTAGAAGGTGCTTAAAGTGACTTTAAAGAGAATGAGACGATGCAAAATGAGGTTTAGAAGGTGCTTAAAGTGACTTTAAAGAGAATGAGACGATGCAAAATGAGGTTTATAAGGTGCTTAAAGTGACTTTAAAGAGAATGAGACGATGCAAAACGAGGTTTAGAAGGTGCTTAAAGTGACTTTAAAGAGAATGAGACGATGCAAAATGAGGTTTAGAAGGTGCTTAAAGTGACTTTAAAGAGAATGAGACGATGCAAAATGGTGTTTAGAAGGTGCTTAAGGTGGCTTTAAAGAGAATGAGACGATGCAAAATGAGGTTTAGAAGGTGCTTAAAGTGACTTTAAAGAGAATGAGACGATGCAAAATGAGGTTTAGAAGGTGCTTAAAGTGACTTTAAAGAGAATGAGACGATGCAAAATGGTGTTTAGAAGGTGCTTAAAGTGACTTTAAAGAGAATGAGACGATGCAAAATGGTGTTTAGAAGGTGCTTAAAGTGACTTTAAAGAGAATGAGACGATGCAAAATGGTGTTTAGAAGGTGCTTAAAGTGACTTTAAAGAGAATGAGACGATGCAAAATGAGGTTTAGAAGGTGCTTAAAGTGACTTTAAAGAGAATGAGACGATGCAAAATGGTGTTTAGAAGGTGCTTAAAGTGACTTTAAAGAGAATGAGACGATGCAAAATGAGGTTTAGAAGGTGCTTAAAGTGACTTTAAAGAGAATGAGACGATGCAAAATGGTGTTTAGAAGGTGCTTAAAGTGACTTTAAAGAGAATGCGACGATGCAAAATGAGGTTTAGAAGGTGCTTAAGGTGACTTTAAAGAGAATGAGACGATGCAAAATGAGGTTTAGAAGGTGCTTAAAGTGACTTTAAAGAGAATGAGACGATTCAAAATGGTGTTTAGAAGGTGCTTAAGGTGACTTTAAAGAGAATGAGACGATGCAAAATGAGGTTTAGAAGGTGCTTAAGGTGACTTTAAAGAGAATGAGACGATGCAAAATGAGGTTTAGAAGGTGCTTAAAGTGACTTTAAAGAGAATGAGACGATGCAAAATGGTGTTTAGAAGGTGCTTAAAGTGACTTTAAAGAGAATGAGACGATGCAAAATGAGGTTTAGAAGGTGCTTAAAGTGACTTTAAAGAGAATGAGACGATGCAAAATGGTGTTTAGAAGGTGCTTAAGGTGACTTTAAAGAGAATGAGACGATGCAAAATGGTGTTTAGAAGGTGCTTAAGGTGACTTTAAAAGAGAATGAGACGATGCAAAATGAGGTTTAGAAGGTGCTTAAAGTGACTTTAAAGAGAATGAGACGATGCAAAATGGTGTTTAGAAGGTGCTTAAGGTGACTTTAAAGAGAATGAGACGATGCAAAATGGTGTTTAGAAGGTGCTTAAGGTGACTTTAAAGAGAATGAGACGATGCAAAATGGTGTTTAGAAGGTGCTTAAGGTGACTTTAAAGAGAATGAGACGATGCAAAATGGTGTTTAGAAGGTGCTTAAGGTGACTTTAAAGAGAATGAGACGATGCAAAATGAGGTTTAGAAGGTGCTTAAAGTGACTTTAAAGAGAATGAGACGATGCAAAATGGTGTTTAGAAGGTGCTTAAGGTGACTTTAAAGAGAATGAGACGATGCAAAATGGTGTTTAGAAGGTGCTTAAGGTGACTTTAAAGAGAATGAGACGATGCAAAATGGTGTTTAGAAGGTGCTTAAGGTGACTTTAAAGAGAATGAGACGATGCAAAAATGAGGTTTAGAAGGTGCTTAAAGTGACTTTAAAGAGAATGAGACGATGCAAAATGGTGTTTAGAAGGTGCTTAAAGTGACTTTAAAGAGAATGAGACGATGCAAAATGGTGTTTAGAAGGTGCTTAAAGTGACTTTAAAGAGAATGAGACGATGCAAAATGAGGTTTAGAAGGTGCTTAAGGTGACTTTAAAGAGAATGAGACGATGCAAAATGAGGTTTAGAAGGTGCTTAAAGTGACTTTAAAGAGAATGAGACGATTCAAAATGGTGTTTAGAAGGTGCTTAAGGTGACTTTAAAGAGAATGAGACGATGCAAAATGAGGTTTAGAAGGTGCTTAAGGTGACTTTAAAGAGAATGAGACGATGCAAAATGAGGTTTAGAAGGTGCTTAAAGTGACTTTAAAGAGAATGAGACGATGCAAAATGGTGTTTAGAAGGTGCTTAAAGTGACTTTAAAGAGAATGAGACGATGCAAAATGGTGTTTAGAAGGTGCTTAAAGTGACTTTAAAGAGAATGAGACGATGCAAAATGAGGTTTAGAAGGTGCTTAAAGTGACTTTAAAGAGAATGAGACGATGCAAAATGGTGTTTAGAAGGTGCTTAAGGTGACTTTAAAGAGAATGAGACGATGCAAAATGAGGTTTAGAAGGTGCTTAAAGTGACTTTAAAGAGAATGAGACGATTCAAAATGGTGTTTAGAAGGTGCTTAAGGTGACTTTAAAGAGAATGAGACGATGCAAAATGAGGTTTAGAAGGTGCTTAAGGTGACTTTAAAGAGAATGAGACGATGCAAAATGAGGTTTAGAAGGTGCTTAAAGTGACTTTAAAGAGAATGAGACGATGCAAAAATGGTGTTTAGAAGGTGCTTAAAGTGACTTTAAAGAGAATGAGACGATGCAAAATGAGGTTTAGAAGGTGCTTAAAGTGACTTTAAAGAGAATGAGACGATGCAAAATGGTGTTTAGAAGGTGCTTAAGGTGACTTTAAAGAGAATGAGACGATGCAAAATGGTGTTTAGAAGGTGCTTAAGGTGACTTTAAAGAGAATGAGACGATGCAAAATGAGGTTTAGAAGGTGCTTAAAGTGACTTTAAAGAGAATGAGACGATGCAAAATGGTGTTTAGAAGGTGCTTAAAGTGACTTTAAAGAGAATGAGACGATGCAAAATGAGGTTTAGAAGGTGCTTAAAGTGACTTTAAAGAGAATGAGACGATTCAAAATGGTGTTTAGAAGGTGCTTAAGGTGACTTTAAAGAGAATGAGACGATGCAAAATGAGGTTTAGAAGGTGCTTAAGGTGACTTTAAAGAGAATGAGGACGATGCAAAATGAGGTTTAGAAGGTGCTTAAAGTGACTTTAAAGAGAATGAGACGATGCAAAATGGTGTTTAGAAGGTGCTTAAAGTGACTTTAAAGAGAATGAGACGATGCAAAATGGTGTTTAGAAGGTGCTTAAAGTGACTTTAAAGAGAATGAGACGATGCAAAATGAGGTTTAGAAGGTGCTTAAAGTGACTTTAAAGAGAATGAGACGATGCAAAATGGTGTTTAGAAGGTGCTTAAGGTGACTTTAAAGAGAATGAGACGATGCAAAATGAGGTTTAGAAGGTGCTTAAAGTGACTTTAAAGAGAATGAGACGATGCAAAATGAGGTTTAGAAGGTGCTTAAAGTGACTTTAAAGAGAATGAGACGATGCAAAATGAGGTTTAGAAGGTGCTTAAGGTGACTTTAAAGAGAATGAGACGATGCAAAATGAGGTTTAGAAGGTGCTTAAAGTGACTTTAAAGAGAATGAGACGATGCAAAATGGTGTTTAGAAGGTGCTTAAAGTGACTTTAAAGAGAATGAGACGATGCAAAATGAGGTTTAGAAGGTGCTTAAAGTGACTTTAAAGAGAATGAGACGATGCAAAATGAGGTTTAGAAGGTGCTTAAAGTGACTTTAAAGAGAATGAGACGATGCAAAATGGTGTTTAGAAGGTGCTTAAAGTGACTTTAAAGAGAATGAGACGATGCAAAATGGTGTTTAGAAGGTGCTTAAAGTGACTTTAAAGAGAATGAGACGATGCAAAATGAGGTTTAGAAGGTGCTTAAAGTGACTTTAAAGAGAATGAGACGATGCAAAATGGTGTTTAGAAGGTGCTTAAAGTGACTTTAAAGAGAATGAGACGA